>NC_083103.1:34405901-34709898 GCF_949774975.1 Lagenorhynchus albirostris
AGTACAGAGTTCTTTTGAGCTCTAGAGATAATCATAAGAAAATGGGCTATAGATCTCAGGGTGACATTTTTGCATCATTTCAGGCTATGAAAGTGGGCAGATGGCTTTGCTGAAGGATATGGTCTTTTCTCATTTGGCTGCCATTCAAATGCACAATTGCTCATCTTGATTTTTTTAAACCCAATGAGGCTGAATCATGATTAGGATAGAGCAACATTCAGTTAGAATATGGGTGAGCTGCATTTGTCTTCAGGGTCAAAGGTCAACAGTCCATGACTTTTTTCATAACTGCCCTCGCTTTCATTCTTCTCTCCATAAGTAGATTTACTATGAAGCTAAATAAGCTTAAGCATCAGGGCTCCCACTTGTCCCTTCCAAGGCCCTAGAAGCCTTTATGATATGTTCACACAGGTCATCAATTTTCATAAAAGGTGGACTCAGAAATTTGATTAGTGTCTTCAGAGGGAAAAATGGCTGAAAACAGATATGAAGTACACCTATGAAGGGAAATAGTCTGAAATTTAAGTCTATAGATAAAACATAATCAGAATTAACCTTATGTGTCAATTTGTACTTTCCAAGTTGTTTTCCCATACATGATGCCATGTTATTCATCCAGAAGGATGAAATAAGTATAATTACAGAGATTCTGTGATATATTTGGTGATTGTCCAAGATCTCACAGATGGAAACGTAGGCCTTCTATCATTAAAATGACTGTGTTATTTCCACTCCTGCAATGAGTGGTCTCTCATGGTCTCAGTAAGAAATGAGAAAAGTTAAAATGGTAAGGAGGGGATTGAGTAGGGAGTAGAATCTAGTGAAGGTCAAGTAGAAAATTGGCATTTCAGACATGGTACCACTTGTTGTAGAGTGACTCTTTATGGCCATTTTCATTGAAGGTTTGGGCTGAGCTTGGTGGAAGCACTATATCTGAGAGTTATACAAAAGTTAAGAGGGTTGTATATACCACCAAATTGAAAGAATAGCAATGTTTAGAAGATGGGACCCAAAACAGTATAACTGGGGGAAAAGCAAAATAGCCGTGGAGAGAAGTCAAAGTCAGAGGTTATAGCCAGGGAAATGGTGAAGAATACAAAGTCCAAAGTCAAGACAAGACAGAAATGAGTCATTAAATATTAAGATTGTATCAAGAAAGTCAGTAACAGTTTGGAATCACATGTTAAGAAAAGCAGGGACTTCCCTGGCAGTCCAGTGGTTAAGATTCCACACTGCCAGTGCAGGGGGCGTGGGTTTGATCCCTGGTCAGAGAACTAGAACTAAGATCTCACATGCCACACAGTTCGGCCAAAAATTTTTTTTAAAAAAAGCTAAGGAACAGTTTCAGAAATAACGCTTTTGATGTGACTGTGTACTTGGCACTGGTGGCATAATAGTGAGCTCATAATAGTGAGCTCAGGAGAAGGATGTAGTAGATGTTAATGTGGCTTGAAGAGGCATTGTGGTTTAGTCAGTAGCTAAATATTTCTTTAGAACAACAGTTTTCTAACTTTTTTTTTTTTGAGTAGCATAACCCCTTTTTGCAAATGATTCTTGTGCAAAAATCCAACATAGGTAGGTAGATAGATAGATAGATAGATAGATAGATAGATAAAGGGGAGCCCTTACGTCCTATGACAATAGCAGAGCCCAACAGGAAGAAGAAAGACTCCTTTTCTTTCTTGGCAAGGACTCAGCCAATGAAAAGCCATAAACTCTGTGTTTCCTATAGCCTTCTCAACTTCCTTTTCCCCTTTACAAAAACATATTCCTTCCCTTGCCATGTGGTGGCTGGTGGGGTGGAGGGCTTGCTCATAGCTTGCCGTGGTTGCAGACTCAGAATTGCAATTCTCCACTGATCTCAAATAAACCCATCTATGCTGGAGAAATATCTTGCAGTCCATTTGTTTTAGGTCAACAAGAGTAAGACTCAGCGTCTGGCTAGGCCTTATTTTCCCATTTGTAATGAATGGTATGATTTTTATAGTACCCCATAATTTCTTAAATTATGCTATTCTAAATAACTTGATGATTAATTAAGATTTATCTCGTTAGCAATCTGTTTGTCAGGCTCAGAGTGAGGTCTATAAAAACAGATATGCATTTGGTCACACTACCATTTTCCCTCTCCCTCGCTCTGCTCTAGTCTCATTGGCTTCTTCCTGTACTCAAACTGCCAACCTTATTTCTGTATCAGACGAACTCCACTTCTTTCCTCTTGCAGATTCTCACCGGCCAACTCCTCCTTCACTCTCCATCACCTCATGACTTGCTACACAGTAGACACTCAACAAATATTTCTTAATTGAACAAAAACATAAATAAACTTAGAAATGAAGATTTAACTCCTTAACAGCAAGAGCTCACTATATTGGGTAGAAACAAACTTATAAACAATAATAAAATAATATTTTAAATCCTGTAAGGAAGATGTGGCACCAAGTGCTATGGATACGCAGAAGAAGTGATGTCTGTGGCAGATAATTCTGGGCAAAGACAATAACATCTGAGTTGGGTTTTGATGGATGAATAGAATGTTACCACACAGGTAAATAAGAGGATGCTATTTCAGGTAAAGGGGAAAATGTGCTCCAAAATACAGAGCTGGGAAAGATCAGAGGGAGAGTTTCAGTGAGGGTGGTAAAGTAACTGTGAGGTTCAGGGTTTTGGAAACAACGTAAAAGGCATGGACTTTATTCTGCAACTGGTGAGGAGTATTAAAGGATTTTAAGTGAAGAAACAACATGATTACATCCTTGGATTAAAAAAAATTTTTTTTTGCTTGCATAACAGCTGGGAGAACAAGAAAAATGGGTCTCTCAGCTTGTTCTGAGGGAAGGGTAGCAGAATTTCAATCAAGAGGGAAAATATCTCCTTGAAGCAGGGTTGAGAGCTATTTGCACCATTTTGTTTTTCATGAACGTGTATATAATGAGCTTAAAACTATGAGCCAAATAACAAGTTCAGCTGACATAATGATTACCAGTAAAAAGGGTAAGAAAAATGATATCTCTAATCAAAAAGGACTTTCTGACTTAAAGGCAAGCAAGAGCCATGTTTTTTTAGGTTAATCTACATCAGTTCTCAAGCCCTGTCAGTCAGACCTTTTCTCCCATATTCATTTGCATGTCAAGTTCCAGCCTTAAGCTTAAGATTTCTAATGGTAACACAGACAGGACCTGATCTGTATGCTTACTAACAAATTCTACACAATCTTTATAGCCTCATATAGCAATTATACTATTTATAATGGAGAGAATGATCCCTTTTCTATGCCTGCCACTGATGAAGAGAATCTCTGACCTTCTAATTACTCCCTAATATTTACTCAATGGATAATCATCATCAGATTAACTTTCAGTCATGCAATATGTAATTAAAAATGTAAATCAATAAAATGTAATTGTGGCTGGCAACATTAACACTTTTAAAAAGAGTTTAATAGCAATTGAATGAAAAGAGCCATTTTTTGTGTGTTTATATTTAACACAATTGTGAGAGTTCTCTTCTAGAACTATTATAATTTATACATTGAATTGAAATGTCTGATAAAAGACTCATGCAGTAATTACTTTTATATAAAAGAAACTATGCATAAAATAGTTCACATTGTTTAACTAACTTCCCCAGGATTTGTAGTGAACTTTTATGGCAATCTCTCGCCTGAAAATAAGTTAGGACCTTTTCTAAGGCCGTTTCCTGAAGGATCACATTTTCTTCGCCTCTTCTGGAATGTAGATTCTGTTATGGTTCCGGCAAGTCTTCAGGAATTTACTGAACCAGAAACAGAATGATATAAATATCTTTGAAACATAAATCAGATAACGTTATTACCTTGCTTAAATATTCTCCATTGGCTTCCCATTATATTCAGAATAATATCCAATGTCCATAAAATACAATTCTGATATGCTGGGTTTTAAAAAATTATAAATGGGAGTGTATTTGTGAAAACATATGGACATATATAGTTTATCTACTTAGATCTAATTAATACATTTCCCAATAGTAAGCAAATATTGCATTCTTCTAATAAATCTTACTTATCATGACGTATTATTTTCTTCTTGTGATCTTGGGTTCTCTTAAATATTTGTGTAGTTTTATATGTGATATTTGTTCTGCAATTTTCTTCCTTTCAGCAATTTTTTATTAAGTTTAGGTACCAATGTTAAAAAGGAATTTTAAAATGTCCTTCATTCTCTAGGCTCTGGAACAATTTATGTATTATTGGGATTATCCAGTGTAGAACCTCTTTAATGCCTATTTTTATTTGTTGTCCCTTAGTAACACTCTCTGCGTCTTCAGTGGAAATTGGTGTAGTTAACCTTTACATTTCTACTATGGTCACAATGATCTATAAATAGTCTCTTAATAACTTTTAAAGTTTCTTCTGTTTCAATGGTTATATTCCCCTCATCATTTCTTATTTTGTATATATGTGATTTCTTTATCCCGTGATTAACTAGTAGTTTGTCTACTTTGTTAACCAAAATATGGGATTTTGACTTATTAATTACACCTATTGATTTTTCCTATGTTTTACCTTAATAATTTTTGCTTTTAATTTATGCTTGTTTATGCTTTTTTTGAATTGCTGTTTTCTCTTTTTTCTAGCATTTTAGTTGGAACTTAATTCACTGTTTTTATTATTTTATAGTTATTGAACTTTATTTATGTTTATTTTAATTTTTCTTTGGTCAGTCTTTAAATAGGTCCTAGTGATTCTGATATAAAGTGTTTTCTTATTATTAATTTTTAGACACATTTTAATTGTGATTTTTCTTTCTGCTTTCAGCCATGAGCTGTTTATTACATGCCTTTTTAATTTTCAATTTGAAAGGTTTTGGTTTGTATATTGCTATTAGTTTCTAGTTTTGTTATATTGTGATAACGTATGTTGTTTCTACTTTATAAAACTTTCTCTTTGCTCTACATATGACTAATTTTTGTGACTGTTCCAAGGGCTCTTGAGATGAAGTTATGTTCTGTATTATCAGGACACACAGTTCAATATATAGCCATAAGATTGTCTTTTATGACTATGTTATTCAGGTCCTCGATATTCTTATTTACTTTTTGGCCTCAGTATGGCTCGTACAAAGAGTGGAGTCAAAAATCGTCCTACTATTAGTGTATTTTAATCTGTATATTCTATAGTTTTGTATATCTTATAGTTTTTGCCTTATTAATATAGTTTCTGTCACTTTTTGCATATATATTCATAATTGTTACATAATTGTTCTGAATTATAGCTTTTTTTAATATGAATTTAGTTATTTATTTATATTTATTTTTGGCTGTGTTGGGTCTTCGTTGCCTTGTGCAGGCTTTCTCTAGTTGCAGCAAGCAGGGGCTACTCTTTGTTGCAGTGCGCCGGCTTCTCATTGCGGTGGCTTCTCTTGTTGCGGAGTACGGGCTCTAGGTGCATGGGCTTCAGTAGCTGTGGCACGAGGGCTCAGTAGCTGTGGCTCGTGGGCTCTAGAGCGCAGGCTCAGTAATTGTGGTGCACAGGCTTAGTTGCTCTGCAGCATGTGGGATCTTCCTGGACCAGGGCTCGAACCCGTGTCCCCTGCATCGGCAGGCAGATTCTTAACCACTGTGCCACCAGGGAAGTCCTGAATTACAGCTTTTATCATTAATAAAATATTATTCTTTGTTGAACTTCATACTTTTTAATGTAAATTCTACTTTGAAATCAGCAGAGCAATGCCTGTTTTATTGTTTCCGTTTGCCTAGTATGTTTGTTCATCTGTTTGTTTTTTAGTCTTTCTGAATTATTTTTTTTAAGTGTTTCTCTTATATAGAGATTATAGTTGGGTCTTTCCTAGCCAAATTGAAAATAATTTTCCTTTTTAGAGATGACTTAAGCCTACTCACATTTTTGGATGTGACTGATTCCATTAAGTCATGTTATTTAAAAATCTTCAGGTTAGGAAAGACCTTAATGATCATATGGCTAAAATACTTACTAGAAGTTTTAATGTGTTAAATTAATTCAGAGACTGAATCTGACTCTCTTCTAGACTCCCCCAACCTTAATTATTATAGTGGAACACCTTATACTTTAGAAAGTAAGTTGTATGTGTGCACGTGTGTATGTATGGTATTTTTATGTGCATCTTTTGAGCTGCTCTCCACTCCCCTCCCCCCAACACTATGTGCTACTTGAAAACAAGTGTCTTTTTTTTTTATATATTTTTGGCTGCACAGTGTGGCATGCAGGAAAACAAGTGCCTTTATGCACAGTCTCCTCCCCAAGATTTCTTATTCTGCTGCCACACACATACAAACATCTCCAGAGTGCCAGGTACATGGTGCTCAACTGAATTAATTAATACATGAATAACTCAGAGAAAGGAGCCTATTCCAAGTTATTTTATTAAATTATGTGAATTCATTGTTCCCTTTGCCTGTGGAATAAAGTTATAGATGTAAACAAGTAATTTGTCTGCCTGGTTTAGGCATAAAATAGTCTAATTGTTTTAATGCATCCTGTTTTCATGTAATGGTTTCTGTCTGTAACAATTTTCAAGATCATACAGCTATGAAGTGTCCCGATACGAACCTACATTTGTTAAACTGCCCTGCCTGTGCTTTTAACCTTACCACAAAATCACATCTCACTTGAAAAAATTTATTCTGTTGCCCTGGATCCTCAATACATACATTCCCATCTCCCATCACACTTGGCATATGATTCAGATCCTAGCCTCAACCTTATTATTTTGACTAGCATAATTGCTCTTTTCAATGAACCCTGAGAATTTGAAATTATGTTGATTTATTGGCTCTTAGAAAAGCCCTGGTACCTCTGGCTTGATAGTGAAACGTCTCTGGCATGCTTTCCCTCAGCTTTTCATGCATTGATTTTGTTTCTAGAAAGGACTTCAGAGGTTTTAACTTTTACTTTGAATCATTAATTTCACTAAGTCATTTGGACGTTAAGGTACTTAGAGCTTCCTCAGCAATTTGAAAGAAGATTTTGAAAGTGCCTCAGTTGAATGCTTCTTACACTAAGTTGAAGGCTTTCATTAGAAATAGACTACACTGTTTATGGAAGATTTATGAGTATATGATTGAACCAGGAATGACAGATATGATTATACATGAGGCTTTCACAAATGCATAGGTGAAAAGACAATCATTTTCTAAGTGCCATGAATGATATTAGAAATTAAATTAAAATGAAAACAAACTATTAGAATAGAATAATATATCTATAGTATTCAATTAGAGCATTTCTACCAACCAGGTGGAAGAATTGAAAGTTATGAAAAAAAGCAATGAAGTTTACCTTAGTAATTAATTTAAAAATAATTAAAATGATTTTACTATTAAAAAGTTTATTTAATTAGTTCAAATATTCACAAAATACTGATTAGTAAAGGAAGGAAAAAATGAGGTTTTGGTACTACAATATTCTAAATGTTTTAATTAATATATATGTAGTGGTCTGTATAGCTTTATTTTCATGTGAGTGCCCACGTTCATATCCGAACCAGGGTGTACATTTAAAAATTTTCTGACTGTCCATTATCTGTACATTTTTTTCTGTATTTGAAGAATTCCTCACCTTTCAAGTCTTGGTGAAAAGCAGAACTTGCCTCTGATTATTGGGCTGGAGATACTTTATCACTTTCCCGGATTCTCTGGCAGCAAGTTTGTAGGGAGGTAACCTAACCTCAGCTAATCAGATGCACCCACTCAGCATAGTTCGTCTGGAGATACTGATAAAAGAGATCATTCTTTCTGTCAACAACAGTGGAAGCAGCAGTCCCAGTTTCCACTGATTACAACAGTGACAATGCAAGTTTCAATTTCCAGTGTTGATGAATTATTTCAGCAAAGGCCATTAACCCTTCTATGTGTGTGAAGTGTTCTCTCACTGTGGGATTATTTTGCATTTTCCTAATGACTAATGATGTTGAGCATATTTCATATGCTTATTGGCCACTTGTATATTTTCTTTGGAGAAATGTCTATTCAGACCCTTTGCTCACTTTTGCTTGGGTTATCATCTTTTTATTACTGAGTGATAAGAATTTTTCATATATTCTAGATTACAAGTACCTTATCAGATATATGGTTTGCAAATATTTTCTCTCATTCTGTAGGTATTTGAAGCACAAAATTTTTACTTTGTTGAAATCTAATTTATCTATTTTTTTTCTTTTGTTTCTTGTGCTTTTTGGTATCATATGTAAGAATCCATTGCCAAATCTGCTGTCATGAAGATTTACTCATGTTTTCTTCTTAGAGTTTTTATCTTATACTTATGGCTTCAGTCCATTTCAAGTTAAATTTTGTGTATGGTGTGAGGTAGGGGTCTAAATTCATTATTTTTCATGTGGACATCCAATTGTTCCAGCATCGTTTATTGAAAAGCCTGTTTTGTTTTGTTTTTTTTCTGTTGAATTGTATTGTACCCTTGTAAAAAATCAACTGCCCATAAATGTGAATGTTTATTTCTAGACATGCAATTCTATTACATTGATCTATTTGTCTATTCTTATGCCAGGACCCCCTTGATTACTGTAGCATAGTGAATATTCCATATGTTATTGAAAAGAATGTGTATTCTGCTCTTCTTGTTTGGAATGTACCAAATACATCTAGTAGGTTTATAATCTTGTTCAAGTCATCTATTTCCTCGTTGATCTTTTGCAAACTTGTTCTATCCACTATTAAAACTAGAGTATTGAATTCCTCAACAATTATTGTCACATTGTCCATTTTTCCCTTCAATTTTGTAGATTTTGTTTCATGTATTTTGGGGCTCTGTTGTTAGATGTATATATGTTTATAATTGCTATATCTTTCTAATAGATTGACACTTTTTCTTTTCTTTTTTTTTTTTACTATAAAATGCCCTTCCTAGTCACTAGTAATAATTGTTTCTTAAAATCTATAAGTTTGCTGTTTCCACACCAACTCTCTTCTGGTTACTGCATGCGCTGTATATCTTTTCCTGCTGTTGTAGATTCAACCTATTTGTGTCTTTGAATCTAAGTTGTGTCTTTTATAGACAGTATACAGTTAACACATTTTTTATGCATTCTGCCAGTCTCTGCCTTTTAATTAAAGTGTTTAATCCATTTACATTTAGTGTAATTTCTGATAAATTAGAATTTACTCTACACTTTTAATTTTGTTTTTATATTGTTCAGTCATTTTTTTGATTCTATTCCTTCTTTATTGTTTCTTTTGTGATAAGTGAATATTTTCTAGTGTAATTTTTTTCCTTTAATAATTTTTTCACTGTTTAAAAAATTATATTCTTAGTGTTTGCTTTAAGGCTTACCATATGCATTTTATATTATCCTAATCCTCTTTGAATTTATACTAATTTAAGAGATATACAGATATAGAAATATAGCTACTATATAGTTCTATTCTCTACCTCCATTTTGTGCTATTAATGATATATATTACATCTGTATGTGTTACAGACCCAACATTACGTTGTTATAATTTATTATTTTATATAATTTTAATTATTTTAAAAAGGTTAAGAGAAGAAATAAAAGCAAACATAAATTTACATAGTTTGTAACAATAACCTTTTTTACTATTGCTTGTTCTCTTCACTTGTTCCTATGAATTCTAGTTACCACAAGTTGTCATTTCCTTTTTTCAGTACAGCTTTTCTCTCACCTTGGATTTTTTTTTTTTTTTTTTTTTTTTTGCTCCTTCTTTCTTTTTTCTCCTCTGGTATTACCGTTACGCATAATGCTCTTAATAGTAGCCCATATTTTTGTGAAGCTATGTTCATTTTTATTAATTGCTTGCCACCAAAGTCTGTTGTTTCTGAGAGTGCCTTTAGGTTTGAACTTCCTCATTCCCTGTTTCAAATATAGTCATTGGTGAAACTTTGGAGCCCTGTGTGACACTCCTGCTTTATGATCAGGGGACTGGGCAGGGTGGTAGACTTCAGTCTCCTTATCTTGCCTTTCCCTGCATGAAACCTCCATCCTACAAGTGAGATGGGGTAAGTGAAACTGGGGACCTAGTATTCTTAGCCTGTCACACTTGGCATAAAAGCGTCTGCCGTATGAATGAGGGCTGTGTGGAAAAGGGAAGTCTCTGACTTTTCAGCTGCATAAACCTTGAATTTTGCCTTTGCAACATGGACCTTGGAGAAATGATGGCAATTTGGCTCTCCCAGGGAGGTACCATAGTTCTTGAATGAAAAGTGGGGGGAGTGGGAGACCTATTATCTTGGTCTCACTTATCTGGAGAGGAACTTCCATAAGGCTGAACTGGGGTGGAGGCAGTGAGTCATGGCTCAAGAGCCACAGACTGTTACTAGTTTTTAATGAGACTTAGTAGATGTTTTTGAATAAATGTTTATTCATTTGCTATATATCCTTAGGAAATTTTCTGAAGATTAAATAGTTGTTATTGTTATTGTTGTTTCTATAATTTTACCAGTTAAAGTTTTTTTGTTTTGTTTGTTTGTTGGGTTTTTGTTTTGTTTTGGTTTGGTTTTTGGCTGCAGAGAGGTTTCATAGAGTTCTTTACACTGCCATTCTGGAAGCTATTAACTAGCTCATTTCCATTTAATAAATGCCCCTTATGCTTAAATTAGCTAGAGTTGGTTTCTGTTGATCACAGCTAACAAATTCCAGTCACACACACACAGGTACACACACACACAGAGAAATGCAGAAAACTGACAAACTGAGACTCATCATTACTTTATGCATAAGGTGTTTTTGTTGATATATATGCCCTTTGGTTAAAAGTAATAAAGTCTTTTTTGTGTGTATTTGCAGGTAGTTGAATATTTCTTATTTGTTTTAACAAACAAGAAAAAGGAAAAACTAAACTTCTGAGAAAATGAGTCAAATATTAAGATGTAATTTCTGTCTGTTAATGGTAGGCAGGAGACCTATGCATTGAATGGTTATTTTAGGGGTTGTAAAATATAATATTCACGTATAAGTGCATATATTTAAGTTAAAAAGGCATAATTCTCTTTCTATATATGTTACATATTCTGATTTTTAAAATTTAATACACTGTGAACATTTTATAATTTAGTGGTAATTAATGCTGAATTTTTAACTTAGTAACCCTAAACACATGTCGGGAGATCCATGAACTTTTTGGCATTTTGTGCCAGACTTCAGGTATGAATTTAGGTAAGCTCATGTATATTTTAGCATAGGAGAGTGTCCACGGTGTTAATCTGATTCTAAGAATGATCTGTAACCCTCAAATATCTAAGAATCATAATGTACAGGGATCATCAAATAACTGAACAGTATTTCCTTTTATTGACATATGGTAATTTATTTAACCACTTCTTTTTTTTTTTCCCTTGGGGTAGAGTTGTTTTACAATGTGTTACTTTCTGCTGTACAAAAAAGTGAATCAGCTATATGTATACACATATCCCCATATCTCCTCCCTCCCTGATCTCCCTCCCACCCCTCCCCATCTCACCCATCTAGGTCACCACAGAACACCAAGCTGAACTCCCTGTGCTATACAGCAGGTTCCCACTAGCTAGCTATTTTACACATGGTAGTGTATATATGTCAATCCCAATCTCCTAAGTCATCCCAAACCCCTCCCCTACATGTCCACACATCCGTTCTCTACATCTGCATCTCTATTCCTGCCCTGCAAACAGGTTCATCTGTACCATTTTTCTAGATCCCACATATATGCATTAATATACGATATTTGTTATTCTCTTTCTGACTTATTTCACTCTGTATGACACACTCCAGGTCCATCCAAGTCTCTACAAATGACCCAATTTCGTTCCTTTTTAAGGCTGAGTAATATTCCATTGTATATATGTACCACATCTTCTTCATCCATTCATCTGTTGATGGACATTAGGTTGCTTCCATCACCTGGCTCTTTTAAATAGTGCTGAAATGAACATTGGGGTGCATGTGTCTTTTTGAATTCTGGTTTTCTAAGGGTATATGCCCAGTAGTGGGATTGCTGGGTCATATGTTAGTTCTATTTTTAGTTTTTTATGTGAACTCCATACTGTTCTCCATAGTGGCTGTATCAATTTACATTCCTACCAACAGTGCAAGAGGGTTCCCTTTTCTCCACACCCTCTCCAGCATTTATTGTTTGTTGATATTTTGATGATGGCCATTCTGACCAGTATGAGGTGATACCTCATTGTGGTTTTGATTTGCATTTCTCTAATGATTAGTGATGTTAAGCATCCTTTCATGTCTTTGTTGGCAATCTGTATATATTCTGTACATTTGATCTTCATTTCTCTAATAATTAGTCATATTGAGCATCTTTTCATGTGCCTCTTGTCCATCTGTATGTCTTCTTTGGGAAAATGTCTATTTAGGTTTTCTGCCCATTTCTGGATTGGATTGTTTGTTTTTTTGATATTGAGCTGCATGAGCTGCTTATAAATTTTGGAGATTAATCCTTTGTCAGTTGCTTCGTTTGCAAATACTTTCTCCCATTCTAAGAGTTGTCTTTTCATCTTGTTTATGGTTTCCTTTGCTGTGCAAAAGCTTTTAAGTTTCATTAGGTCCCATTTCTTTATTTTTATTTCCATTTCTATAGGAGGTGGGTGAAAAAGGATCTTGCTGTGATTTATGTCATAGAGTGTTCTGCCTATATTTTCATCTAAGAGTTTTATAGTGTCTGGCCTTACATTTAGGTCTTTAATCCATTTTGAGTTTATTTTTGTGTATGGTGTTAGGGAGTGTTCTAAGTTCATTATTTTACATGTAGCTGTCCAGTTTTCCCAGCACCATTGTTGAAAAGACTGTCATTTCTCCATTGTGTATCCTTGCCTCCTTTGTCATAGATTAAGTGACCATAGGTGCATGGGTTTATCTCTAGGCTTTCTATTCTGTTCCATTGATCTATATTTTTGTTTTTGTGGCAGTACCATACTGTTTTGATTATTGTAGCTATAGTATAGTCTGAAGTCAGGGAGTCTGATTTCCTCCACCTCCGTTTTTTCCCCTCAAGATTGCTTTGGGTATTTGGGGTCTTTTGTGTTTCCATACAAATTGTAAAATTTTTTGTTCCAATTCTGTGAAAAATCTCATTGGTAATTTGATAGAGATTGCATTGAATCTGCAGATTGCTTTGGGTAGTATAATCATTTTCACACTATTGCTCCTTCCAATCCAAGAACATGGTATATCTCTCCATCTGTTTGTGTCATCTTTGATTTCTTTCATGAGGGTCTTATAGTTTTCTGAGTACAGGTCCTTTGCCTCCTTAGGTAGGTTTATTCCAATGTATTTTATTCTTTTTGTTGCAGTGGTAAATGTGATTGTTTCTTTAATTTCTCTTTCTGATCTTTCATTGTTAGTGTATAGGAATATAAGAGATTTCTGTGCATTAATTTTGCATCCTGCAACTTTACCAAAGTCATTGATTAGCCCTAGGAGTTTTCTGGTGGCATCTTTAGGATTTTCTATGTATAGTAACATGTCATCTGCAAACAGTTACAGTTTTACTTCTTCTTTTCCAATTTGTATTCATTTTATTTCTTTTTCTTCTCTGATTGCCGTGGCTAGGACTTCCAAAACTATGTTGAATCATAGTGGTGAGAGTGGACATCCTTGTCTTATTCCTGTTCTTAGAGGAAATGCTTTCAGTTTTGCACCGTTGAATATGATGTTTGCTGTAGGCTTGTCATATATGACCTTTATTATGTTGAGGTAGGTTCCTTCTATGCCCACTTTTGGAGAGTTTTTATCATAAATGGTGTTGAATTTTGTCAAAAGCCGTTTCTGGATCTGTTGAGATGATCATATGATTTTTAATATGTTAAAGTGATATATCACCTTGGTTGATTCGCATATACTGAAGAATCCTTGCATCCCTGGGATAAATCCCACTTGATCATGTGTATGATCCTTCTAAAGTGTTGTTGGGTTCTGTATGCTGGAATTTTGTTGAGGATTTCTGCATCTGTGTTCATCAGTGACATTGGTCTGTAATATTATTTTTTTGTGATATCTGTGTCTGGTTTTGGTATCAGGATGATGGTGGCCTCATAGAATGAGCTTGGGACTGTTTCTTCTTCTGCAATTTTTTGGAAGAGTTTGAGAAGGATGGGTGTTAGCTCTTCTCTAAATGTTAAATAGAGTTTGCCTGTGAAGCCATCTGGTCCTGGACTTTGTTTATTGGAAGAGTTTTAATTACAGTTTCAATTTCATTACTTGTGATTGGTCTGTTTATATTTTCTGTTTCTTCCTGCTTCAGTCTTGGAAGGTTATAGGAACAGGGTGATTTACATTTTTACTCTAATAAATGATGTAGTTATGAACAACCATTTTTCAGGTCAATTTTTGAACACATTCTCCTTAAAATTAGTTTTTGGGATTGAAATTTCCTGAAGAAACCATATGGACATTTTAAGCCTTTTAATATATTTTGCTAAATTATCCTCTAGAATGGTTGCATCACCTTTTTTGCCTGACAGTCTTATAGCCTAGCCAATCTGATGGATTAAAATTGTTTTTAGGGCTTCCCTGGTGGTGCAGTGGTTGAGGGTCCGCCTGCCGATGCAGGGGACACGGGTTTGTGCCCCGGTCCGGGAAGATCCCACATGCCGCGGAGTGACTAGGCCCGTGAGCCATGGCCGCTGAGCCTGCGCGTCCGGAGCCTGTGCTCCGCAACGGGAGAGGCCATACCAGTGAGAGGCCCGCGTACCGCAAAAAAAAAAAAAAAAAAAAAAAAAAAGAAGAATTGTTTTTAGTGTTTGTAGTCACAAGCTAGTGAAAACTAACCATCCCAATTAAACTTTTTGATGTATGGTCCTCTCCTGCTATGGATATGATGCAAAAACTCCTTCAATTGTACTTCTTCACCTGCAATACTATTAAAAGCTCAGCTTTAAATGCAAAGGATCTCCTACATCTGATGACAGCCAACCACATTTATTCCAGTGCTTACCTGCTGTGGATCCATGCAGAGTAGAATCTGGCCTCATCATCCTTAGAATTCCCCATGACATACTCCTTGAGGCAGCTATCTGCACCACAGAATCTATGCACTACAACTTTGGCAGGCAACCCCTGGCTTTTGCCTGCTGCTAGGATACAAACACTTCTGTGCCATCTCAGATCCTCTGCTGTGACAAAAATGTTTTCAGATAAATGGAAAGCCAAATTGGGCTATGGCTACCTGCCTGTGTGATATGTTGATATCAATGGGAAACATTTGTAGGCCTCCAAAACTATCTCTGAACAAAGTTACAAAATATTTTCCATTGTAATACTCATTTTGAAGAAGAATTTTAAGGAACCAAGTTTAAAATTTATAGTTATTAATATTTTGAAAATTTATAGTTATTCATATTTTGAAAGAAAGGTTTTCTTTCTATGTGTGTCTGGACACACAATAAAACCTTTTGATGACATTACATTCTAGACTTGAATACTTTTAGTTTATTGGTTTTCTATTTCGAATCTGAGTACATTGGTATTATTGATGAGAGTTTTGAACAGAAGCCTATTCTCTCTCACTTACTTGCCTAGAATTCCTTTGATGTCTCTGACACTTCCCCCCATAAAGACAAATCCTACTCATCTTTATGAGAACGAAGACCACCTGTATGACATTGCTTAGGTATCAGGATTAAGAACTGAGAACACCTATGTCAACAAGACTTAACTGTTTATTACAGGAAGATTTTAAAGTAATAAATAGCTTCACTGTTTGCTTCAGGATATTCCTGCATATCAATTTATCTGAACAAACAGTTTGCTCATCTGGGCAAATAGTTTTCATAGGACAGTGGATTGCTCTACTGAACAAATAGATTGTCAAACAAATAGTTTACTTTTCAAGACTTGCTTCAAGATGCTCACCATGCTTTGTCCACCAATTTTAAGCAATTTTGTCATATTTTTATCTCAATCCCAATTAGGTACCTACCTTGAAAGACTTGATTTATACCACTGAAGTTTATATCCTAAACCTAATAAATATCTTTGATCTCTCCTTGTGAGAGACAGCTAAGGCTCTGTCAAGGTGCTTTTACTTCCGTTGGTTTCAAAACATTAGCTTTGCTTATCTAAGGCTATTATTTTTTTAAGTCTGCAGTCAACAATATCATATTATTTAGAATTCTTTCAGAAGCAAAAACTGGAACAACCAACTTTCATGTAAAACCAAAAAGGGACTATTTTGGCTCATATTACTGAAGGTGAACAGAAACAGTCAGGATTTAATAGGAAGGCTTAAACATGGTCTCCAGAACTCAGCTCTACTCTCTCAGATTATACCCCCAGGTGGCTTCTTTCCAGATTAGCACTTTTATTGTAGAATATGTTGTTTGCAGTTGGCTCCAGGCTTTCCTTCTCTCTAAGTCAGGTTTTCCCAGAAACAGACCTTGAGAAAAAGATTCAAGTCCAAGGATTTTATCTGTGCAGGTTATGTCAGTAGGAAAGTGGGAGGCAGGACAGGGAAGGTAAAGAAGCTGATAGAGAGTACATTATAAATCAAATGCAACTTTGGGGAACTAAAGCTTAACCCTAAAGGGATACTTTGGGCAATAACGTAAAACATACGTCTCAAAGTTATACCACTTAAAGGACCAGGAAGACTGGACATTGTACACCAACTATGACTACTCATTGTTTGTAGGAAGCATGTCTAGGCTGATGTATCTGAGGTTAGAGCAGATGTAAATGGCTTTAGAAAGTTCTGAGGCAGCACCATATACAAATATCCACAACTGGAAGTTGACAAGCATGCAGTGACGTCAGAGGCTCCAGGGATATGGGCAGTGCACCTAAAATAACTACTACACTCAGACCCCAAACCCTAAACCCTCAGCATGTACAGAAGTACAATTATTTTTCTTAGGACTAGATTATATCACATGCTTTGACCAAAAATATCATTGCAGAAACTAGAGGTATAGTGATGTCAGCTATAAATAGCAGAGTAAGGATTTCCAAAATCCTATCATTATAAAAGCCATAAGAACACTGGCAGAAATCTTCACAATCAATTTTTTTTTTCACAACTCTAGATATTAACTAGAAGTTTTCAGCCACCAGGGAAGTATTTACTCAAGAAAACCGTTTCAATATTGGTAAAAACAGTGAGATGTATAGTGGTTTAACTTCTCCTCTTCCCATTCTTCTCTTCTGAACTCCACAGCAACTTAGCAAATGAGCACTCCACAATCATGCAGGAAAACAATAGTTTGGAACCACTGGAAGGAAAAGAATGAGATCAGAGTTCCTTTGAAGCCTGCCCAGAGAGCTGTTGTTATTTTCCCTATTACATGTAAACTTAGGGTTACTATATGATCCAGTGATTCTGCTCATAGTATATAACCAAGATAATTGATATCATATTCCCACAAAAATTTGACATGACTCTTCATAGTAGCATCAGCCATCATAGATAAAAAATAGAATGTCCATCAACTGATCGATGGATGAACAAAATGGGGTATACCTATTTAGTGAAAAATTGTTCAGCCACAGAAAGAAGGAAATACTGATACATAATACAACATGGGTAAACCTTGAAAACAATATGCTAAGTGAAAGGATACAGAAAATAAAGGGCTACATATTGTATGATTCCATTAATATAAAATGTACACACAGCAAAATCCATGGAGACAGAAAATAGATTAGTGGTTGCCAAGGGCTGATGGTGGGTGGGAATGAGGAACAACTGCTAATGGGTACAAGGCTTCTTTGGGGGATGATAAAATTGATCTGGAATTAGATATTGGTGATGGTTGCCTATTTCTGTAAACATTCTGAAGATCAATGAACTGCACACTTGAAAAGAGTAAACTTTATGGTATGTGCATTATTTCTCAACCTTTAAAAAAATTGTAAAAAAATTTTATAGTGCTCTATATTGTCGGGCCTGGGTTAAATCCCCACTCCTGAGGGATAAGGCAAGTCCGAGTATGAGTTGACAGTGGGGTTGTTACAAAGTAAATTCAGGGTGCTGTTGCCAGAAGAAGGGGGAATGGGTGCTGAGCTAGCCAAAGCAAGAAATACTTTTCTACTCCGGCAATCTCATCAAAGGCTCCCACAAACCCTTTGATCAGACCCTTTATCAGTGCTGCCAAATTTGTGGCACTTTTATGAAAACTATTGCTTTCCTATTACAAAGGTGCAACATGCTCTAAGGTTTCTTTTCAGTCTTGCCTTTGTCAGAACCATACTGGTTTCTTATTTCTCCCAGCTGACTATATACCAAATCACCTCTTTCTTTGTCTACAGCCAAAATAATAGCAATAATAATGTAGCAGTCAGAGTTCTCACACTAAATACCTTTCAAACAACAAAGGTTGCTCCCCAAATTCTTATTCACTCAGTTAGTGTAAATTTGGCCTGAGGGGTGGAAGGGAGTTGCAGTAGACCACCAAGCCGATTTTCTCCTAAATGCTCAGTTTAGTCCACCATGACTACACTAGTGCAGATGGGGAAAGTGGTCACTCTTCCTGACATTCTCTATCACACATCTTTCAAGAGTACATCCTATAACTGAGCATGTGACTATGGATGTTAAAAGAGAAAAAATTATAAAGGCCATATATGACAAGCCCACAGCAAACATCATCCTCAATGGTGAAAAACTGAAAGCATTTCCACTAAGATCAGGAACAAGACAAGGTTGCCCACTCTCACCACTCTTATTCAACATAGTTTTGGAAGTTTTAGCCACAGCAATCAGAGAAGAAAAGGAAATAAAAGGAATCCAAATCGGAAAAGAAGAAGTAAAGCTGTCACTGTTTGCAGATGACATGATCCTATACATAGAGAACCCTAAAGATGCTACCAGAAAACTACTAGAGCTAATCAATGAATTTGGTAAAGTGGCAGGATACAAAATTAATGCACAGAAATCTCTGGCATTCCTGTATACTAATGATGAAAAATCTGAAAGTGAAATCAAGAAAACACTCCCATTTACCATTGCAACAAAAAGAATAAAATACCTAGGAATAAACCTACCTAAGGAGACAAAAGATCTGTATGCAGAAAATTATAAGACACTGATGAAAGAAATTAAAGACGATACAAATAGATGGAGAGATATACCATGTTCTTGGATTGGAAGAATCAACATTGTGAAAATGACTCTACTACCGAAAGCAATCTATAGATTCAATGCAATCCCTATCAAACTACCACTGGCATTTTTCACAGAACTAGAACAAAAAATTTTGCAGTTTGTATGGAAACACAAAAGACCCCGAATAGCTAAAGCAATTTTGAGAACGAAAGAAGGAACTGGAGGAATCAGGCTCCCAGACTTCAGACTATACTACAAAGCTACAGTTATCAAGACGGTATGGTACTGGCACAAAAACAGAAAGATAGATCAATGGAACAGGATAGAAAGCCCAGAGATAAACCCACGCACATATGGTCACCTTATCTTTGACAAAGGAGGCAGAAATGTACAGTGGAGAAAGGACAGCCTATTCAATAAGTGGTGCTGGGAAAACTGGACAGCTACATGTAAAGGTATGAAATTAGATCACTCCCTAACACCATACACAAAAATAAGCTCAAAATGGATTAAAGACCTAAATGTAAGGCCAGAAACTATCAAACTCTTAGAGGAAAACATAGGCAGAACACTCTATGACATAAATCACAGCAAGGTCCTTTTTGACCCACCTCCTAGAGAAATGGAAATAAAAACAAGAGTAAACAAATGGGACCTAATGAAACTTAAAAGCTTTTGCTCAGCAAAGGAAACCATAAAGAAGACCAAAAGACAACCCTCAGAATGGGAGAAAATATTTGCAAATGAAGCAACTGACAAAGGATTGATCTCCAAAATTTATAAGCAGCTCATGCAGCTTAATAACAAAAAAACAAACAACCCAATCCAAAAATGGGCAGAAGACCTAAATAGACATTTCTCCAAAGAAGATATACAGAGTGCCAACAAACACATGAAAGAATGCTCAACATCACTAATCATGAGAGAAATGCAAATAAAAACTACAATGAGATATCATCTCACACCAGTCAGAATGGCCATCATCAAAAAATCTAGAAACAATAAATGCTGGAGAGGGTGTGGAGAAAAGGGAACCCTCTTACACAGTTGGTGGGAATGTAAATTGATACAGCCACTGTGGAGAACAGTATGGAGGTTCCTTAAAAAGCTACAAATAGAACTACCATATGACCCAGCAATCCCACTACTGGGCATATACCCTGAGAAAACCATAATTCAAAAAGAGTCATGTACCAAAATGTTCATTGCAGCTCTATTTACAATAGCCTGGAGATGGAAACAACCTAAGTGTCCATCATCGGATGAATGGATAAAGAAGATGTGGCACATATATACAATGGAATATTACTCAGCCATAAAAAGAGACGAAATTGAGCTATTTGTAATGAGGTGGATAGACCTAGAGTCTGTCATACAGAGTGAAGTAAGTCAGAAAGAGAGAGACAAATACCGTATGCTAACACATATATATGGAATTAAAAAAAAAATGTCATGAAAAACCCCTATATATTCTTTCTTTCACTTTCTCAAAAATCTTTTTGTTCCAAGACTACCTGACTTTCAGAATTAAATTTTGTCCTGTGTTTTTCATTATGTTGTTCATGCAAATATTAAATATTTCAACAGCTAGCTTGAAGATCACTTACAAAGAGATATTGACTATTATTTTTGTGTTAGCTTAGAAAGATGGCTTTATTGTAGGGTTATATAACGAAGTGTCTCCTTACTAGTAATAAGGATCAAGCAATCAGAAATACGTTGATTAAATTTGTGAATTATTTTGCTGACTCCTGACTTCTCTGAAGCAACAAGTTCTTAGGTTTTGGTTGTCCTTGTCTGACTGACTCAGTTTAGTAAAGCTGTTGGACAACCCATGTGTATCTGAGGATTGTTTCTAAAAGATTTTCCCCAACCTGCTGGGTTTTATGGGTTTAGTTTTACCTCAATTCATTTTTTGCCAGAAGTTCACAGGATATAAAAAACACCATGATCTAGTTCTGTCAGCCACGGTCTACCACAAGTTTGAGACTCTTCTAATTCATCAGGGAAGGAATGAAGTTCCTGTTCAAGGAAACTTCTCTCCAGTTTTTGTTGTTGTTGTTAATTTCTTCCAAGACTGAATCGTAAAATACATCTATTAAACTCTGCTTTTCAGGTCTCCTCTTTGTAACACCAATTTCCTCCTTCATAATTATTTACCCAAAGTTTTAAAGTGAGGAGTTACTTAAATTCTGAAAGAAAACAACAAAGCTCAAAATTCCATTAACACTTTGGAAAAATGTCTTTATGAAAACTGAGTGAAATAGATTTGGGACAAGAGTAAGGATCAAATTTAGTTTTTTTAAAGCAGTTTAAGGTTAAATATATGAAAATAGATTTTCTCACTAAAAAAAGGCATCAGATAATATGAAGGATCATTTTTCAAATATAATGCAGTATACTAAGATAACCAGTTATCTTTAAATGTTCATTTTATAGGTTCCTGGTACAGTTAAAAAAGAACACAATCATGACTGGTAATAGGAACTTAGAAATTATATAGTTAAGTAATTAAAACTATCATCTGTTAGAATATTCTATTCTAATATTCAGGTAGAATATTCTGAAATTTCTCTGTTAATTGATATTGTCCCTGTTCAGAGAGTGAAGGTTTTATCTCAAAAGAATTAAAAAAAAAAAAAAGCCTATTGTCTCTAAATTTGAACTTCTGCTCTCTTGCTTAAAAGACAAAAGTGAAAAAGCAAATCTACACATTCTAAATGGCTCTTAAGTGACATTTTTCTTTTCTTTTTAGGAAATATGGCTTAAACTGTAATAATTTAGCAAAGGGTAGGCCAAATTTGCTTCCAGAGACCAATTTTCATTGTGCTGTTGAAAACCTGAGATAGTGAGATTTTATCTTTTGAGGAGATATTGGGAAATCAGGTTACACATGGAAAAGATGAAGGCAAGGGTACTGCTGTCAGAACACAAATAAAACTTGTGCTTGGATAATCTGTTTTCTCCTTGGTTTGCACTCATTTGCAATATCTTGGAAGCACAAAGGGTGCTTAGTCCCAATCATAAACAGCCAGAGATTGATTATGGAAACACGGCTTGACATAGAGCAAAAAATTGTTGGATGGTAGAGAAGGAGGCTGAAACTGAATCATTGCCATAATGTTTCTGAACATGAATGCTTGTTTATTTTTTTAGTCTGGGACAATGAATTGGAAAGTGAATTTTTGAGAGCATTAGGAAAGAGGATGAGACTGTTCATATTTTTCTGTTGATTCTTTATTCTACAATGGCTCTGCCCACAAGCTGAATGGTAATTGAAATGATTTGATTTATGCTTCAAAACCAAGTCAAATACATTGAAGACCTGCCTGATGCTTTTTGTTGTTCTTGTTGTCAAATAAAGCACTTTATTGTTTGGGTTGTCAATACAAGCTCTTAGCATTTTTGTTTTGCACTTTTAAATTTAATTTTTAAGGATACATTTAGAAAGATAGTGATAAGGTGATAATAAAAGTTACAGATAAAAAATAAATGTGAATCCCCTGTTCTAATTTCAAATACATATATAATTTTTCCAAGTCTCCAAATATTTTTTTTGTTAGTTTCTGCTTCATAACAAAGTGAATCAGCTATACATACACATATATCCCCATATCTCCTCCCTCCTGCATCTCCCTCCCACCCTCCCTATCCCACCCCTCTAGGTGGTCACAAAGCACCAAGCTGATCTCCCTGTGCTATGCGGCTGCTTCCCACTAGCTATCTATTTTACATTTGGTAGTGTGTATATGTCCATGCCACTATCTCACTTCTTCCCAGCTTACCCTTCCCCCTCCCTGTGTCCTCAAGTCCATTCTTTATGTCTGCGTCTTTATTCCTGTCTTGCCCCTAGGTTCTTCAGAACCCCTTTTTTTTTTTTTTTAGATTCCATATATATGTGTTAGCATACGGTATTTGTTTTTCTCTTTCTGACTTACTTCACTCTGTATGACAGACTCTAGGTCCATCCACCTCAGTACAAATAACCCAATTTCGTTTATTTTTATGGCTGAGTAATATTCCATTGCATATATGTGCCACATCTTCTTTATCCATTAATCTGTTAATGGACACTTAGGTTGTTTCCATGTCCTGGCTATTGTAAATAGAGCTGCAATGAACATTGTGGTACATGACTCTTTTTGAATTATGGTTTTCTCAGGGTATATGCCCAGTAGTGGAATTGCTGGGTTGTATGGTAGCTCTACTTTTAGTTTTTTAAGGAACCTCCATACTGTTCTCCATAGTGATCTGCCTGTTTTTTAATCTAAACAACTTGACTGTGAATGCTATTTTACTTAAAAAGAAAAAATGGCTATTGAAACTCAATATTTGGATATTTTGAGAATAAATGTGTTCTACTCTAAAAAATACAATCAGACCAAGATGCTGTAAATACATGCAAATCACCATGATCCTATCATGAAATCTATGTGGATTTGAATTTACAGACCCTATAGAATGTAGAAGGATTAAGTTAATTAAATTTAGAGAAGCCAAGTGTAAACATCTTACGTACTTTACCTTCTAAAATAAGCTCATTTTGTTTTCAGTCAGTTTGATCCTTCATTATGTCCTGCTCTTAAATCTTGCCTCCTTGCCCAAGAATGCTGCCTACTGTGAGTCCCTCTGACTGTTTCCACTTATCCAGATGCTACTCACTCTTCAAGATACAGCTAAAGAGCTATCTTCCCCATTAAACCTTTTCTGATCTCATATTCATTCATCCTTTTTTATGAATTTCTAAAGCCTTCATTCTCTGTACTCATCAAACACATATATTTTTACTGTTTGCAAACAAATTTTCTCAGTGTAACTTTGCCCAAAACTCAGCTCATTGATTATAATTGGTATTGAAATACACTGAAAGTTTAAAATGTTTTTTGAAAGGAATCAGAAATTTTAGACCATGGGGATTGCTTTGTCAAACTTTAGATTCTGCCTCAGTTTCACAGGGTTGATCAGACTGAAAGAGAACAAAGACTGTCCTATTTGAAGAAATAATGTGATGTGAAATTTCTGCAATGACTTCCCTTTGCCCACAAAATATGTCCAGACCCCTCGGCAGGTAGCATGGCATTCAAGGACCAGAAAGAAGTCCATTGTTGCTGGAGCTGAGTGAATGAAGGAAAGAGTAGCAGATGATAAGGCCAGAGACCAGTGCTGGACCAGGTTGTGCAGGACTTTATAGGCTAATGAAATGATGTTGACTTTAAGCTGATGAAATGATCTTGAGAAGTGGAAAAATATTATTTACCTTTGGAATCATCCAAGAGTTTATTTGGCTAGATCAACTTGAAGGATTGTTACTTACAAAGTCAAGGAAAACTGTGGAGAAATCAGAAACAGGGATTGTAAGTTCAGTTTTAAGGTTTGAAAGGCATATTAGATATCTAATTGGAGATATAGTGTAGGCCATAAGTGTGTGGAGTTCAGTGAAAAGGTCCAAGCTGGACATGTAAATTTGGGAGTAGATGTAAATTTGGATGGTGTTTGAGTTAATGAGCCTGAATAAGATTATATAAGGAGGGAATCATAGAGAAGACATACAACATGTGTTCTGACATGTGTTCTGAATCGTTTCCATACTAGTGGTTAGGGAGATGAGAAGGAATCAACAAAGAAGACTGAGAAGTATTTCTGGTGTGGCAGGCAGAAATCTGAGAATGTGACCCAGAAGCTAAGTGAAGAAAGTTAAGAATGAGGTTTTGATAAAATGTGTCAAATGCAGCTTAGTTGAATAAGGTGAGAACTAAGAAATGTCCATTGGAATTAGCAACATGGAGGCCACTGGAGATCTTCACAAGAGCTATTTTATAAGATATTTGGGGAGAAAAGTTGAAAAACGTTGCACTCAAAAGAGAATGGGAATACGGGAACTTGAGGTAGAGAGTATAGGCAGAAAATCAGGAGTTTTGCTGTCAAAAAGGAAAAGAAAGATGTGGCCAAAGCTGGAGGGGAAGTGGAATTAAGCATTGGGGGGTTTTATGTTGGAATCTTCTGAAGTTAGAATGTTTTTGGAAATTATGCAATAGTGAAGGAAAAAATGATGCAGAAGCTGAAGGAATATCTTTGAGGAGGTAAAAAGGGAGAAATATTGAGAACAAGCAAGGAGTTGGCCTTGGCATGGCCACTACCTCCTTTAGAGACAAGGTAGAGTACAGAGGTTGGGTAGAGTATACAGGTATAGATGATTGTAGGTCAATATATAAGTAGTGAGAGTGTATGGAAATTCTCTTTTGATTACTTCTGCTTTTCAAGGAAATATGTTGCAATTTTGTTGACTATGAGCTAAGAGAGAAAAGTAGGTGTTGAAAGTTTGAGAAAAAAAAGTACAGCAGAAAATTATTTAGCAAGTTGAGTGAGGAAATGAATGGGTTATGAAAGCAGCTTTAAAAAATTGTGACTAAAGTGTTCCTGGAGGCCCCTAAGAGTCTTTAAGTAGATCTGTGAAGTTAAAACTATTTTTATCATAATACTAATGTTATTTGCTTTTTCACTCTCATTCTCTGAGTATACACTGGGATTTTTCAAAGACTACATGACATGTGGTGTTGCAACAAATTCAGTGCAGAAGCAGATAGGAGAATCCAGCTGTCTTCTATTAAGCCATACACTGCAGACATTTGCAAGATATAAAAGTATTCATTTCTTATCAACTTTTTGTTTTGCAAAATAAAGTTATTATTCATAAAATATTTATCATATGATGGATTTATTTGGTTTTTCAACGAATTAGTAAGTCTTTTAAACTTTCTCTACTTTAACTTCTAATGTGGCAAATATTGGTAGATATAATCCATATAAACAGAATTACTTAATTCTATAATTTTTAGGAGTAGAAAAGGGTCTTGAGACAGAAAATTTTGAAAACAGTTGAACAAGGGAAATCTAGTTTGATTCATGTGCAGCACTAAGGGTACTCTCAAGATGAATGATTATGTATTTAAAATAAAGCCAGAAAAATATCCTAAGATTTGCATGGGACCGCAAAAGACCCAAACAGAAAAAATAATCTTGAGAAAGAAAAACAAGTGGATGGGACTTCCCTGGTGGTGCAGTGGATAAGACTCTATGCTCCCAATGCAGGGGCCCCAGGTTCAATCCCTGGTCAGGGAACTAGATCCCACATGCATGCTGCAACTAGGAGTCTGCATGCCACAACTAAGGAGCCCACATTGCTGCAACTAAGACCCTGCACAACCAAATAAATAAATAAATATTAAAAAAACAAAAACAAAGCTGAAAGCATGACACTTTTTCATTTTAAACTATATTACAAAACTATAGTAATCAAAACTGTGTGATATTGGCATAAAAACAGACATGTAGATCAATGGGAAAGAATATAGAGCCCAGCAATAAACCCGTGCATATATGGTCAATTAATTTACAACAAAAGGGCCATGAATGTGAAAGGATAGTCTTTTCAATAAATTGTGTCAGGAAAGCTGCACAGCCATATGCAAAAGAATGAAACGGGACCGCTGTCTTACACCATACACAAAAATTAAGTCAAAATGGATTACGTTAAAGACTTGAATGTAAGACCTGAAACCATCAACACAGAAAAAACAGGCAGTAAACTCCCTTGACATTAGTCTTGGCAATTATTTTTTGTATTTGACACCAAAGGCAAAAATAAACAAGTGTGACTACTAGATACTTAAAAGATTCTGCAGAGCAAAGGAAACCCTCAATGAAATGAAAAGGCAACCTACAGAATGAGAGAAAATATTTGCAAATATGTATCTGATAAGGAATTAATATCCAAAATATATAAAGAATGCATACAGCTCAGTATCAAAAAAAACCCTCAAAAATTCAATTTCAAAATGGGCAGAGGAACTGAATACATGTTTTTCCAAAGATGACATACAAATGGCCAACAGGTACAAAGTTGCTCAGCATCACTAATCATGAGGGAAATGCAAATAAATACCATAATGAGATATAATTTCACACCTGTTAGAATGGTTGTCCTCAAAAAAGCAAAGGATAGCAAGTGTTGGCTAAGATGTGGAGAAAAGTGAACTATTGAACATTGTTGGTGGGAATGTAAATTGGTGCAACCATTATGGAAAACAATATGGATTCCTCAAAAAATTAAAAATCAAACTACCATGTGATCCAGATTACACTTCTGGGTATACAATTGACCATTGAAGAACATAAGTTTGAACTGCACAGATCCGCTTATACTCACATTTTTTTTCAGTAAATAAGTACTACAATACCATATGATCCATGGTTGGTTGAATTCACAGATGTGGAGCCTGCAGGTAGAGAGGGTCAAATGTAAAGTTATACACAGATTTTCAACTATACAAGTAGGTTGGCCCTTCTAACCCCCATGTTCTTCAAGAGTCAGCTGCATATCTGAAGGAAACAAAATCACTATCTTCAAGAAATATCTGTCCCCCCATCTTCATTGCAGCATTATTTACAATAGCCAAGACATGGAAGCAACCTAAGTGTCCATCAACAGATGAATAGATAAAGAAGATGTGTGATACATATATACCTCACAATGGAATTTTACTCAGCTATAAAAATAATGAAATCTTGCCATTTGCAACAACATGGATGAACTTTGAAGGCATTATGCTAAATGAAAAAAGTCAGACAGAAAAAAATAAATACTGTATGATCTCACTTACATGTGGAATCTAAAAAAAACAAAAAAACAAAAACAAAAAAACTCATAGAAATGGAACAGACTGGATTGCCAGGGGAAGGGGGTGGAGTATGGGGCAATGGATGAAGGTGGTCAAAATGTACAAACTTCCAGTTATAAGACAAGTAACTCTGGGAATGTAATGTACAGCATGGTAACTACAGTTAATGATACTATATTGTATGTTTGAAAGTTGCTAAGAGAGTGGGTCTTAAAAGTGCTTTTCACAAAAAAAAATATATTAACTATGAGGATTGATGGATGATAACTAAATTTATTGTGGTAATCACTCCGCAATATATACATGTATCAATCATTATGTTGTACAGCTTAAACTAATACAAAGACATATGCCAATTATATCTCATTAAAACTGAGAAAAAATAAAATAAAATAAAGCCAGTCAGCATTTTTATGTTTTCCTTTCATCAAATTCTGATGCCTGGGCACTGACACAATGTAGATGAAGCACTGAACTTATACACGGTTAGATTTTGCCAAGCAACAATGTCAGAGGGAAACGGAGCAAGGTAGTCAGGTTGGACAGTGGAATTTAAGCTGGATAAGGAGGGAAGTGAGAACATAAGGGGTCCTGAGAGGGAGATAAGATGGAGGTTCAATTGGTTCAATGGGTTGCATTTTATGGGTTTGAAAAATTGTTGTGAGTCTGGAGTAGAGGCAGTAGGTAAGAAAGGAGCTGGTGGTTTTGGAGTGTGACACTTGGGATTGCCATAATGAAAGCAATGTTATTGATTCAGTTATAGGAATGGATTATTGAATGGAAGGGAGGATGAAATCATTGAAAGAGAATAGGTTATTGAATCTGTCAAAGGCCAAGATACTGATCTATAGGCAAAAATCTTTAAGAAAGAAGAGAAAGGAGAAAAGGATATGAGATTGTAAATGTGAATCTCTTGAAGAACTATTGTATGAAGTCCCCAGAGGATCAGGGCAATTTTGTTGGGGATTAAGAGCCCCACCAACACTGGGGTCCTACCTGTGGTGAGGCAAATGAGTTATTAGCCTTCCCGAACCACCATCAGGTAACCTTGGGAAAATCTCTCAACCTCTGTAATCCTCAGCTTTCTTACTATGAATTGGGTAGATTTGTACCTAACTATAGGGTTGATTATAAAAATAAATTGACAAAACACATATAAAGAACTTACTTTAATGGTTGACACCCAGTAAGTGCTCAGAATATGTTAGCCATTATCATTATGATTATCTCCTCAGCAAAATATATGCTCTTTGAGGAAAGGCATCCTATTTCAATCACCTTGATATCTCCCTATGCAACTAGCATAGTGCTAGGTATTACAAAGTTTACTTAAATTAAATTTGTATGACTCACTCATTTTCTACTTCAGTTAGCATTTTTGGAGAAAATGGCAGTAAATGAGATATTTTAAGATATACCTTAACTTGTAGAACACTCATCAGTACCCAGCAGCCGACCAAGAAATGCTTGGTTAGTTGCCAGAAAACATTAATCTCCGCCTATGCTTTGGAGTCTCCGTGAAACAAGGATAATGATACAGTACATGTTTGCAAATGATTTTGAATCTGTTAGATGAATGCAGCACTAGAATTAAACTGTCACCAAATTTAAACTAGATTCTGTTTAATGCAAGAGGCCTCATAAACTGTTGTTTTTCTATTTAGACCCAAAGCAAACCTACAGTTTTAACCTTGAAATTGATATTTTAGGCAAGGAACTTTACGTTTAGGTTCAGAATTGTCTCTTTTACCATAATATTTTAATATGTTGATGATTCACCCTAATATGTAATTTACAGGTGCAAATGTGACTGGAAAATGAAAAAAAAACCCAACACTTTACTTTCAACTTGAATCAAGTGCCTTGCTATATTTTACCAGTTTCCTTGCAATCCCTAATTTTCTTTTTGAAATATGGAGATTAATTTTGGCCAATGTCTTAGTCTTCTGTTGCTAAGATTAGACCTCTCTAAGTGATGAAATATAGCCCAGTACAAAGAAGAAAGGAAGTTAATAATAATAATTGTCATAGCAGCATACATTTATTGAGTGCTTACTGTGTGCTATTTACATAATTCTTTCTAACAGATTTAACTCTCAGAAGTCCTGATAGTGAGAGGTGTCATCTTTGGTTCTATTACATCAATAATCAGAAAACTGAAGTAGAGATTAATTTCTACTTAATTTCACAGTCACACAGCTAGTAAGTGGGAAGCTAAGATTCACACCCAAGTAGTGGGTTTACAGTGGCCACATTTTCAACCAAGATCTATGCCTTGACACTATCCAGTACTGCTTCTTTAATATAGGAATGGCCTTTACCTTGTTTCTAGGTAGCAGTAGACACATCTCTTGGAATCTTTTTATTTGAATATAGTTGATTTACAATGTTGTGTTACTTTCAGGTGTGATTCAGATAGATATATATATGCTTCAGATATATATATATATATCATATATATATACTTCAGATATATATATATCTAAAATACATATACATCTGATATATATATATGATATATATATCATATATATATTATTCAGGTATATATATCAGCTACATATATATTCTTCAGATATATATATATTTGGTATATATATATTCTTTTACAGATTCTTTTTCACTATAGGTTCTTACAAGATATTGAATATACTTCCCTATGCTATACAGTAGGTCCTGTTTGTTTAAGTATAGTAGTGTGTATCTGTTAATCCCAAACTCCTAATTTATCCCTCCCCCTTCTTTCCCCTTTGGTAACCGTATGTTTGTTTTCTATGTCTGTGGGTCTGTTTCTGTTTTGTAAATAAGTTCATTTGTATCATTTTTTTAGATTCCACATGTAATTGATATCATATGATATTTGTCTTTCTTTGTCTGACTTACTTCACTTAGTATGATAATCTCTAGGTCCATCCATGTTGCTGCAAATGGCATTATTTTACTTTTTTATGGCTAAGAAGTATTCCATTGTTTGTATATATACATATCCATTCATCTGTCAGTGGACACTTATGTTGCTTCCATGTCTTGGCTGTTATAAATAGTGCTGCTATGAATATTGGGGCTAACTATTTTTAGTTTTTTAAGGGACCTCCATACTGTTCTCCATAGTGACTGTACCAATTTACATTCCCACCAACAGTGCAGGAAAGTTCCCTTTTCTCCACACCCTCTCCAGCATTTATTGTTTATAGACATTTGATGATGGCCATTTTAACTGGTGTGAGGTGATACCTCATTCTAGTTTTCTTCTTGATTCAGTTTTGGTAAGCTGTATGTTTCTAGAAACTTGTCCATTTCTTCTAGGTTGTCCAGTTTGTTGGCATATAACTGCTCCTAGTATTTTCTTATGACTTATTGTGTTTCTGCTGTATTGGTTGTTATTTTTCCTTTTCATTTCATTTTGTTTAAATGGGTCCTCTCTCTTTTCCTCTTGATGAGCCTGGTAAGCGGTTCATACATTTTGTTTATCCTTTCAAAAAAACAGCTCTTGGCTTTATTTTTTTTCTATTGTTTTTATCTCTGTTTTACATATTTCCTCTCTGATCTTTATTATTTTCTTCCTTCTGCTGACTTTAGGTTTTGTTTGTTCTTTTTTTTCTAATCTTTTAGGTAGTAATGTAGGTTGTTTATTTGTGATTTTTCTTGTTTTTTGAGAAAATCCTGTAACACTATGGACTTCCCTCTTAGGAATGCTTTAGCTGCATCCCATAGATTTTTTATTGTTGTGTTTCCATTGTCATTTGTCTTGAGGTATTTTTTTATTTCCTCTTTGATTTCATCACTGACCCATTGATTTTTTAGTAGCATATTGTTTAGTAGTCTCCATTTAACCTTTTTTTTCTCATTTCTCTTTTTGTGGTTGATTTCTTGTTTCATGCTGTTGTGGTCAGAAAAGATACTTGAAATAATTTCTATCTCCTTAAATTTGTTGAGGCTTGTTTGGTGTCCTGTTGTATGGTCTATCCTAGAGAATGTTTCTGTGCACTTAAAAAGAATGTGTATTCTGGGTTTTTGTTTGTTTGTTAGGTTTGGTTTTTTGTTGGATCTAATGTCCTGAAGATATTAAGTCTAACTGTTCTATTGTGTCAAATTGGTTCTCTATTGCCTTAGTGATTTTGTATCTGGAAGATCTGTCCGTTGATGTCAGTTTGGTGTTAAAGTCTCCTACCATTAGTGTATTCCCATCAATTTCTCCCTTTATATCTCTTAGTATTTGTCTTATGTATTTAGGTGCTCCTATACTGGGAGTATAATATCCTCTTCTTTTATTGATCCTTTTATCATTATACAGTGTCCTTCTTTATCATTCTTTATGGCCTTTGTTTTAAAGTTTGTTTTTTCTCATATGTGTTTTGCTACCCCAGGTTTCTTGTTATTTCCATTTCCAGGAAATATCTTTCTCCATTCCCTCACTTTCAGTCTATGTGTGTCCTTTGCCCTAAAGTGGGTCTGTGGTAGGCAGCATATTGTAGGTTCTTGTTTTATTATCCAATCTGCCACATTATGTCTTTTGATTGGGGCATTTAGTCTGTTGACATTTAAGGTAATTATTGATAGGTATGTATTTATTGCCATTTTTAAACCTTGTTTTCCAGTTGATTTTCTATCTCTTTTTTATTTCTTTCTTCTTTTTGTTTTTTGTTAAGTGGTTTGATGGTCTTCTTTTGTATTATGCTCTAATTCTTTTCTTTTTGGTTTTTGTGAATCTATTGTTTTTGTTTTTGTTTTAGCTGTGTTGGGTCTTCGTTGCTGCATGCAAGCTTTCTCTGGTTACAGGGAGCAGGGGCTACTCTTCATTGCAGTGCGCAGGCTTCTCATCGCGGTGGCTTCTCTTGTTGCGGAGCACGGGCTCTAGGCATGCAGGCTTCAGTAGTTGCAGCACACGAGCTCAGTCGTTGTGGCATTCGTGTCCTAGAGCATGCAGGCTTCAGTAGATGTGGCACATTGCTCTAGGGCGTGCAGTCTTCCGTAGTTGTGCCACACAGGTTCAGTAGTTGTGGCTTGCAGGCTCTGGAGCTCAGGCTCAGTAGTTGTGGCACATTGGCTTAGTCACTCTGCAGCATGTGGGATCTTCCCGGACCAGGGATCATACCCGTGTCCTCTGTATTGGCAGGTGGAGTCATAACAACCATGCCACCAGTGAAGTCCCTATTGTATGTTTTTGATTTGAGGTTACCCTGGTTTTCAAGTATGTTAATGCATTACTATATGTACTTGCATTAGACTGGTAGTCATATAAGCTCAACACATTCTAAATGATCTACATTGTTATACTCTCCTCCCCCACATTTTGTGATTTTGGTGTCCTAGTTTACATATTCATGTTTATCATTTTGCTGTTCATTGTAGTTCTAATTGCTTTCACAAAAATTTTTGATTATTTTATTTAATCTATGTACTGGCTTATTAAACTGATCTACAACCCTTTTTTATATTTGCCTTTCTAATTGTGATTTTTCCCTTTTCTATAAATTCTTGCTTTTTTTCTATATAGAGAAGACCTTTCAATATTTCTTTTAGGATAGGTTTAGTATTGCTGTATTGTTTTAGCTTTTGCTTCTCTGAGGAATTCTTTATCTCGCCTAGTCTGAATGATAATGTATCTGTGTAGAGTTTCCTAGGTTGCAGATTTTTCCCTTTCAGGACTTTGAATATATCTTGCTACTCCCTTCTCACTTATAACGTTTCTGTAGAGAAATCAGCTGACAGCCTTATGGGAGTTTCCTTTTGATCTACTCTTTGTTTTTCTTTTGCTGCCTTTAGAATCCTCTCTTTAATTTTGGCGTTTTAATTATGATATGTCTTGGTGTAGGTCTGTTTGGATTCATCTTGTTTGGGACCCTCTATACTTCCTGTACCTGGATATCTGTTTCCTTCTTTACGTCTGGGAAGTTTTCAGCTATAATTTCTTCAAACACATTTTTGATCCCCTTTTCTCTTTCTTCTCCTTCTGGAATCCCTATTATGCATAGATTGACATGCTTTATATTATCCCATAGGTCTCATATGTTGCTTTCTTTTTTTTTTTTTTTTCCATTTGTCTTCTGTCTGCTCTTCTGATTGGGTGATTTCCATTATTCTATCTTCCAGATCACTTATTTGTTCTTCTGCATTATTTAGTTTGCTTTTTATTGCCATTTGCTTGATTTTCATCTTAGCAACTGAGTTGTCTAATTTTGATTGACTCCTCTTTATAGTTTCTAGATCCTTGTTACAGTGATCTGCATTTCTACTGATTGCCTTTCTTAACTCCTTCAGCATTTTTATTACCTCCTTTTTGAACTCGAGATCTGGTAGACTGGAGAGGTCTCTTTCATTGTTCTTTCAGGGGATTTCTCTTGCTCTTTTAATTGGGAGTGGTTCTTCTGTTTGTTCATTTTACTTATATTTCTCTGACTGTGAATTTAGGAGAAACAGTTATCTACTCTGGTCTTAAATGGGTGTTTTTATGTAGGAGCATGTGTATACTGTGTGTCCAATATTTTTGAAGTGAGGGCTGGTTTGGGTATAAATGCCAGCTACATTTTTCCTCAGAGTGTGCTGTTTTTTTCCCCCTTGATAGGGGGTATTATTGGTGTTGTGATGACCAGAACCTGCACTGGATGTTGGGGGGAGCCTCCTCTTTGCTCTGTGGTTGTCACAGCCCTGTCGGGGGCAGGGTCTGCTCCCCAGTTGTTGCAGTAGAAGCCCCCAGATCCATTTCTAAACTTTTGTGTGAGATAGGTGGGACTGGAGTGCTCCTGCTGGGAAAGGAGTCATTGTGTATTTCTCTCTAGGAGCTGTCCACTGGGACATTCACTTTGTGACATTGCCTGCTACCTGGTGTGTGAGTACGCTGTTGGCACTGCCCTCAGCCCCATCTTAGCTGTGGGCATGATGGTTATGGGCTCAGATTTCAGCTCTACCTCCATGTGTGGGCAATACCCTGGTGCTCGTGTGTTCTTAGATCTTCTAGCAGTTGAGCCACACTTACTGTGAGCAAGCTGAGAATGAGGCTGCTATGGTGGGGTCACACCCCTCCCTTGCACACAATGACAATGGGGCTCCTTTGGCAGACCCGAGCTGTGTCCTGTGCACACCCCTACTTCAGTCCAGGACCACTAGCCAAACTGATTCCTCTCCCTAGGTCTGCTGAATCTCAAGTTTTAGCACCCAGCCTCTGAGCACACCAGCAAGCACATGCCTTAGCCTGGGAAGTGCAGTGATGTGGCAAGGATTATCTGTTCTCATCCTTCTCTGTCCTGTCTACTACAAGGCAGCTGTTGCACTTTCCTCTGAGTTTCTGAAGCTCCGTTTTTGTCCTGACTGACCTCCCAGCCAGCAAAGGAGGTTCCCAGGCTGAGGGAACCTTTCTTCTTTCACAGATCTCTCTCAGAGGTGCAGGTCCCATCCCTATTCCTTTTTTTTTTTCCTTTAGTCCTACCCAGTTATGTGGTGATCTTTCCCGCAGCTTTGGTTGTATGAGATCTTCTGCCAGCATACAGTACATATTCTGTGAGAATCGTTCCACATGTATATGTACATTTGATTTGTTTGTGGGAGGAGATGGGGTCCTTCTACTTTGCCATCTTGATCTCCACCCTCTCTTTGTATTTAGCATCTCTTGTGTCTTTATTTTCAAAAGGCCTTGGATGTATAATACACAATAAAGTTTATTTTTATGACTGCTTTATTTTATTTCTGAGGCAATGTCTACATGTGCTGGAAAAGTGTAAGGCTGTCTCTTTGTCTAACCATTCAGGAAAGAAATCATTCAGAGATTGTATTTCTGAGAGTGCCTTTCACCCTTTGAAGGGATGGTTAATTATTCTTTTATAGTAGGGTTGTTGGATGATTAAAGCTGAAAGCTTGCTGGGGTAATTCTTTAAGTGTGATTGTGACAGAATTTCATTAAATATAGGTAGCATTTTGTCTTATGGAGATATGTTATAATATTTGTTATTATTACGTAAGTTATCTGAGAGGAGAAATCTACACACCCAAAATAAACAGTTGTTTCAAAGTGACCCAAAACTTGAGATAACCTAATTCCAGGCTTAAATACTTCCCTATTTCATTAATTTATTTGCATATAAAAATGTTTAAGGGGCAATGAAAATATCTATTATAGGGCCAGAAAAAAATATGGTTTCTGGATCCAGTAGAATGAACACTAGAAGAACTAGATGTTCCACTGTCCTTTCCAGCATCTATTCTAGTATTTTCTTTTCATAGATACTCAGTGTACAATAAATATCTCTGTTGCTCTCTCTCCTTTTCTTTTTCATTTGTGTGTGTGTGTGTGTGTGTGTGTGTGTGTGTGTGTGTGTGTGTGAGAGAGAGAGAGAGAATCTCATATGCCTGTAGACTTTTCATGAGTAAATGAGAATTTCAGTTTCCAGATGGTTTCCTCTAATGGTTTTTGAGGAACATACATCTGAAAATTAGGACTTGGTATTGGGAAGGAAGTGAACCATACAACAATCTAACCACCATATGGAGACCATTGTTCATCATAACCATTCAATACATCATCCATGAGCTACCATAACTTTTACACTCATAACTTTATTGAATTAAATATTAGATGATTGGCCTATGTCTAAATATGCACCTTTTTAAGAAATAGAATTATGATCTTTCAAAAATAATCTCTGCTTTTGAAACATTTATTATGGTGTCATAAGCCCATAATCCATTAGCAAACATATTTAAACAAAAAAGTCTTTAAGGCTTCAAAAGAATGTTGTCAAAGTTTATGTTCTTGAACATTATTTTTCAAAATTCTTTTTTTAAACTTCCTCTCATGATCAGTCCGGCTTAGCATAACAGGAGAACCACAACTAAAGGCATAAGGCTTAAAACTCTTCAGGCAAATATTTTCCCGAGGCGTTTTCCAAAATGACCAACTTCCTCACTCAAACTTATTCCTAATAAAGTGTTAGTGAAACTAAAATAGATATGAGGCTTACTTCTGTATACTAAGGCTGGATGAACAATGTAAGTGGACAGTTATTGATTACCTGTCTAAACTGATTGACACTAATTTTAATAATCTGGGACCTTTAGCCCTTATTTCAGCCAGTTCTCCATGAGTTCAAGACTTTATGCCTTCATTAGAACTAATAGAATGATTTGCTGACTTTTTCTAAAGGCTTTCCATGGTCAGAAAAACAAATTATTATGAAAGACCAGAAGTTGAATCGTGATTTTATAAAGAAGCTTTTGGTCTTTTAATGTTTGATTTGCTCTCTGAGTGCTTTCCAGATAATTAAAATGTTCTGCTTCTCAAGCCCCTAATGTGAACTAAAGGACCTCTGAGTACTTCACCTTAAGTAATGTGGATCATTGTCAATTATGAGACAGTATTTACTGATGCTGTGTAACAATGGCTGGCGAGTGAACAAATTAACTCAAAACAAGTTTAAAAGCTATACTGGAAGAATGCAGCTTGTAGTTGTGACACTGACTTGATAAGAAAAATATATGTGTAACAAATGCATGTATTTTAAAGCCATACCATTTCCTATACAAAATGATTTTTGAAAATGTCTTTGACAGGTAAAAATAAGATGGTAAATGGGAAGTCCAAATACAGATAGTAGTTAAATCAGCCAGTTTAATGAATCTCCCTCTTCACACTACCACCTCTGCTCCTCATTTTAATCACAAGATCCTGGACCAAAATATAGAATGAGGGCTCCTATTGCACATGGTAACATCAAAAATTAGTATCAATTAGCTTGATCTTGAGGGGATAAATCTCTGTATTAAAGAAATAAATAATTAGAAATATGCTGAGTTGGTTTCATCTTTCTTCCTTCTGGGAATTTAGCATTTAAATGAGATGATTACATTTCAATTTGTTCTCCTACAAAAGCAACTAATTTGATTGTATTTTTTGCTCACTTCTGAAAGGAGACCATGATAACTAGTGCATTTCCCTGTATATGATAAGTAATGAAGATGTCCATTTTCATTTCATCCTTGCAAAGCAACATGCCTTGCCAAATGCTCACACCTGCAACTATGTTTTGTAACTCTTCATTTTCTTCTCTAATTACTCCTTGATTGTGGGGTAAATTCTCCAGGCTGAAATCATTATCTTTTTATCACCTCCCTGGGGAATTTATTCCACTTGTTTACTGATGTGTATGGCTGACTGAATAAAGTGATTACTGATTAGAATATATGAAATAATCATTGGTCTATCTGGAGTCATAATTAATGCATTAGGAAAAATTTACTGTCAAGAAGAAAGGTATTAGCATAAATGAGCTTATTTTATCTGCTTTAAAACATAGAGGATACCTTTTAGATACAGTGTTTGCTAAAACAGAGCAATAATAATATGGCAATTTACTAACATCGTTAGTGTGCATCATTGAAAATATAGATTGTTGCATCTAAACTCCCGTCTACATAATGCACCACAGTAAAAATAAGGTGGTTTGACACCTTAGTAAATGTTACTGAAAGCTTAAGAAAAGGAAAAATTCACTTGTTTTTCAGTAGTGCTCCTTGAATAATTGATGTAATCTTTATTTAGCATTTTTTGGGCTTGGAGGAAAAAAAAGAACCCTACTAGGGGAATTTTATCTTTACTTGGTAAGATAAACAAAATGTTCCTACTGCTGTAGGCATATGTTTCTGGGTAGGAGATAGTAAAGGTTTGAAGCTAAAGACACAGAAAGGTCAAAGGCCTCAAGGGAAAAGCTGGCTGGCTGGCTGCCAAAAGGCACACAAGATGTCCTTGGTTTGGAGAATTCACCACAGTCCATGGTCTGGCCTTCAGCCTTGCCAACTCAGAGACACAATTTTGTCAGCATATTGAGAACATATCTGTCTTTTCGGAATGAATTCCCACAAATTCAGCTCAGATTGAGTGACGTTAAAAGCAAAGGCTATTCTGTTGATTTACAATGAGAAATATAACTGTCATAAAGCTGAGCACATCTGCATCAATATGACCAGTTCAATCTTCCACTAAGCAAATCTTCATGGGAAGTCAAATTACAACCTGAGTTTGCTTGCTGAGCAAGGAAGAGGGCCAGGTCAGTGAGTGGGGTTGTACTATTTTGTATTCAGTAGCACCAGGCATAACCTTTGATGTCTTCATGATACCATTTCCACAATAGAGATCAGTTTGCCACAGGGACTGGAATCTTGAGAGTTTGTATCAGGACACCTCTTCACAGTGAATGGGGGAGGATAGATACTGCCAAGGTTTACCTCTTCAGCTCTTCCTCTCTTCTCTTCCTGGCCAATGAGCTGCTTCCTAATTGAAACATTCTCTATAGAGAAGTTAATCCCTTGGATCAAGTCCTTTGAGGCTTTCCATCTTTTTAAGATGTTTTTGCATATCTTGGATCTGTGGCATTATACACTGATTCTACATTTTAATTCTCAGAGATCATAATTTTTCACAGTTCCTTATGGGAGAATCTTACTATTGACCCATGTTAAATATCTTCATATAAAAACCAAAAAAAAAAAAAAAAAGGAAAATTCTCATGCGAGTCTTAGTTATAAAGTTGTCTGAGCTGAAAAGTCTAAGATACCTTTACTAGGAAGCCATAGTCACAGCACATACAGGCACAAAGTACTGAAGGATATGGCATTGGCCTTCAGTATACCCCCTACTTTGTCATTTCTGTACTCTTCTCCATGGCTCTTCAGTTTCTCTCCTTTATCCCCTTTCTCACCCACCTTCTCTCCACCCCCGCCCTTTTACACATGCTTATCACATCACAAATATCAAGAGAAAAGGGATGTGCTAAGTGTCAGTCTAGTTTTGTGGAAAACTCCCTGCACTACCATTCTGAATGCCGGAATTCAAGTTCTAACTCTGCCACTAACCAGCATTGCATTCTTGTTCCAGGCACCTAACTGTTCCTGAACTTGTCAGCTTATCTTTAAATGAGGGATTGGACCTGGTAAGTTTTTCTATGTTTTTGACCCTTTGGTGTGAACTATTTGGGGGAATTGTTGAAAGTTAAAGGATGAGAGGTTAATTGTTGATGGAATTGGGGTCCTGATTTGAGTGAGATAGTGATTTGAAAGCTGTGTTCTTCTCTAGAAGACAGCCTTCTTTGAATGTTTATGGACATTGTATCTATTACAAAGTGATTGTGTCTATTATATCTATTGCTTTTGTTTGCCCAGAATTCCTTGTTCCTCCCTTCAGGAACATCCTTCCTCTGGAGAACCCAGTGTAGGATATCTTTCCAAAACAGTTTATTTCACTTAGTGATCTGAAACTACTCATTCAGCTATTGTTTGGATCCTTGTTACTTGCTCTTTAGATTCAGCCCACTTCCCAGCTTCAATTCCTGCTCCTTTGCTACCTCCACCTCAGGGCTTTATCACATTAACTTTCTTTCTGTTCTCAGGAGAACACTGTATGCCTTTCATGACTGAATGTCTGCACATGCTGTTCCCTCTCTATCCCTACTCCACTGTTATAATCTGGCTCAGTCTTAGTAGTCTACATCTGCATGGCCCTCCATGATGTCCCACTCCTTCTCTTTGCTCTTGTACTGCTATATCCACTCTCTAATACAGCACATATCACCCCACACTAAAATTACGTTTACACTTAGTATAATAAACAAAGTGCCTGTAACTCTAAGCAAAATTTCATTTGGCTTCTTACTCTTCTGTGGGTCTTAGCTTGCATCTATACAAGTCTATGATGGAAATATACTTGAAACCCTGAGCCTTTAGGCTAGCTAATTCTGCTATGCTTCACATATCAGATGACCTTGGTCTTCTGAAGTTACAATGTACATATATTCATAATTTAATTAAACATTTACTGTGTCTAAGGCACTGTATAGAAAAATTGTACCTGTATCTCATTCAATTTTTCCCATTGGAGAGATAAGGAAACAGGCTTAGAGAGTTTAGCAGTTTTCCAAGTGACACACAGCTAGTGACCCAGTGGAACTAGGATCTGAACCAAGATGGATAAACTCCAGAGCCTATGCTTGTAATCACAATACTATCTCCTACTCATCATCTGTACCCCTCTAAACTCGCTTACTATTGCTTCTCTGTACTTCCTCTTCTCTGACTGACTTCCCCTCCTCCTCTTCTTCCTATCCATTTCTACTATGCCCTCTGGAACCCTCTACAGTGCAAATACCCCTACTTTTTAAAACCTTTTGACGGAAGTTCTACTTTCGCTTTTGTTCTAACCAAAATCTGACTCCCTGTCTGCAAACCCCATTCCCTTTATGCTCATTTTAGGAGAAACTGCTCCTTTTCTCTGTCCACATACCTTCTACTTCAGCATGCCTTCCAGAACAGTACTCTTCCTCTCGTTTGCAAAATCCCCTCTTCATTTGAGGTGTATGCTGCCATGTTCTACTACACTTCACCCTCCTTATTGGTGTCTTCTATTGATATACTTTGCAGACTAACACATTTGTTTTCCTACTCAAGCATTTTCATTTTCTTGAGGGCCTTTAAAACTCTATATGAATAACCTATTTAACACCCAGCTCACCGTTTCTTCTCTGACTCACTCCACTGATCATTGACACCATCCTATTTCAACTATATAAATCCTAAACTTCATCATCTTTGAGCCATCTTCCAGCTACAAAATCTTAAGATTTTATTCTTCTAAGTTTGACTACAACCTCCTATCCTACTAGTTCTCCTAAGAAAAACTGACTTATTCTTCCACTTTATACAGTTCTCCATGTCCTTCATTCCTCCTACAGTTCATCATCCCATCTTTTCTCAGCTTGCCTACTCCCACCTGGTCAGACTTTCCTCCCTACCAGGCTTGGACATTAGAGTTAAACATCTAAATCACTTTTTTCCACCAAGTCTATCAATTTCCACACTCTTTTATGTTTATGCTGCATCTTCAGTAAATGGCAGCAGTAAATCATGCTACATCTGTACTTTCTGCTTCTGGAAATTTCAGAATATCACATTGGAATTATTACAAATACTCATTCCAGGGCAAGCTAGTGTCTTTTTTACTGAAATGCTGTACATGTACTAACAGCACCTCTAAGGGCTGTGCAGCCTGTCCTACTTAAGATGATCCTCCCATATCCACATGTATATTTATTATCAAAAGGTTTTAAATTATATATAAAGAGGCAAGATAGACTGGATCATTGGAAAAAATTGTAACTTTCTGCCATTAATCCTTACGCAGCTTTGAGAAAAATCTCTGTCCGTCTCTGTACTTTTGCTGAAAGGTGAGATTATTAGTTGACTTCAGAAAGCATATTTCATATGCATTTCCTTTCCACAAGTCCATGGGAATTCTTTCCCATAAATTATTAGACTTGAAGTAGAATAGTGTTCCATTAAATTAATCTGATAATTGCCTCAATAATCTACACAGGTGTACTTCTGATACGCATGTGTGCATGTGTGTTAGTGTTAATATAATGTTGTGTGTGTTGTTGTGTGCATATATACAAATACAGAGTTGTATGTAGAGCAATGTTTCCAAAATTGTAATGTAACCTGAAAAGCGGGGGAGTTCTAATGTTAAAAGATTTTGAAAATCTGGGTTCAAAAGGATAAACAGGGTCCTTTAACTATAGGATATGACAGTACTTGTAATAAGCTGGTGTGCCTGTGAGAGAGATATGGTTGCAGTTTTCAAATTTTATTTCATAATGGAAATTTCTTTGTAAAAAATAAGTTTATAAGACTTTGTTTTCCACAGTATACGCATTGGTAAATTAAGCTGTAAGAAGTTTATTTTCTCTAGTGCATTTTTGGCCACCATTTTTGATCCAATTAGATATTGATATTGGAGATAAGTTGGCCTAATGATCAACCAATGAGTAGACTTAATTAATAAAAGTAAAGTGAATAATGTCATTCAAAGTAAACAAGAGACTTGGTAAACAAATTGTGGTACATTCATACAATGGGATAACTTTAAGCAGTAAAAAGGAATGGACTACTAAAACTCAAAGTAATATAGGTCAATCTTCAAAATATTATTTCTGAGTAAAAGAAGCCAAACAAAAACTTTTTTTTAAATACACTTTTCTTAGTGATTGCTTAATGGCCTATCATACTCCCCTTAATTTATCAGAATGTACTTCAGGTGAGTTATAGAAATGTGTTCCTTCATAGTGCTGATCCCTCTTCCCCATTTTTGTGATATGATTGTTATACACATTGCATTTATATCCTACAAACCCAACAATACAATGTTATAATTATGCTTTATATAAATGTATGTCTTTTAAAGGAGCTGAAAGAAGGTAGAACATGTATATGTTTACAGTTTGTTATACTGATCTTCTCATTTACCATCTCATTCTCTTCCTTGTTCTTGTAGATTCTAGTTACCATCTGATGCCATTTCCATACACCTTTGTTCCCACCTTTCCCTTTTTGTTTTATTTTCATATAGATTGCTTATATGTGTTATAGGCCCAACAATATAATTACACATATATAGTTTTATGGAATAGCTTTTTAAATTAGTTAAGAGAAGAAAGAGAAGAAAGAGCAATTATACTGCCTTCTATAATTACCTACAGAATTAACTCTTTGGATTCAAATTAATGTCTGAGGTGACTTGCTTTCTGAAGAACTCCTTTTGATGTTTCTCTGAGGTGGTCCTGTTAGCACAAAAGTCTATGAGGTTTTTTTATCTGGGGATGACTTTATATTATCTTTATTTTTGAAGGATAGTTTTTGCGAATTTAAGGTTCTTGGTTACAGAATTGTTTGTTTTTTCCTCTCTGAACTTTAAATACGTCATCCCACTGCCATCTGACCTACATTATTTCTGATAAGATGTCAGAAATTTTTCTGATTGTGGTCTCCTTGTATGTGATGCACTAGTTTCCTATTGCTGCTTTCAAGATTTTTTTTTTTCTTTTGGTCTTTGACTTTCAACATTTCTTACTGTGACATGTCTAGGTGGCAATGTCTTTGAGTTTATACTACGTGAAGTTCATTGAGCTTCTTAAGTGTTGTTTAATATTTTTCTTCAAATTTAGGAAGTGTTTGGACATTTATTTCATGAAACCGTCTTTCTTGTCCCCTCTTCCCCCTCACCTTTTTTTATGGTACTTCCATTATATGTAGCCTTTTCTTTCTAATTGTATCCTATATTTCTGAATCTGTGCTCATCTTCCCTTATTTTTCCTCTGTTTTTCAGATTTCATAATCTCTATCAAACTTTCTTCAATACAGATATATTATTGGGGCTTGTTTTATGACTAACATATGGTCTACCCCTGGAAGTATTGCATGTGCACTTGAGAAGAATGTGTATCCTATTGTTGGGTGGATATGTGATTCTTTCTTGCTACATGTTAAATCTACTGCGGAGCCCCTCTCATGATTTTTTAATTTTAACACTGTACTTTTCCGTTACAAAATTTTCATTTGATTTTTATATATCTCTTTATTGAGCTTCTATATTTTTTGAATCCTTGTCCTTGCACCTTCCTTTACTTTCCTAAACATGATTACCTTTGGTACTTTGAACACATCTATTGTAGTCTCTTGGAAGGCTTTGTGTTCTATATCTGATATCTCAGCCCTTTCAAAACCATTTTATGGTGCCTCTTTTTTCTCCTTTTGTATGAATAACACTTTCCTGTTTCTTTTCATATTTTAAAATATTTATTGGAAACTAAACATGCTAGATAATATATTGTAGCAACTCTGGATACTAATCTTCCTCCAAAGCTTGTTATTGTTGCCTTTTTTTTTTTTTTCAGTGACTTGGCTGAACTATTTTAGTGAAGTCTTTTCCCCTGCAGTGTGAAACCTCTGATACCACTCTGCATAGGGCAGAGCCTGTGATGAGAGTCTTTAGGAGGATTCCCTTTTACTATTTCTTTCCCTCATCTTTCTCTGACACTGGCTGCCTCTGTGGGCATCACACCCAATTTTTAACCCTCACTAATTGTTGGCCAGTTGCTTTACTGTTTACAACAATATGGTGGAGCATAATTTGCTCTCGGTCTGGTCTAATTAAACAGGATAGTTTTGCAGGGTTAGTTTTTGTTGTTGTTGCTTTTGTTTTGTTTTGTTTTTAATTTTTATTGGAGTATAGTTGATTTACAATGCTGTGTTAGTTTCAGGTGTATAGCAAAGTGAATCAGTTATACATAGACATATATCCACTCTATTTTAGATTCTTTCCCCATATAGGCCATTACACAGTATTGAGTAGAGTTCCCTGTGCTATACAATAGGTCTTTATTAGTTACCTATTTTATATATAGTAGTGTGTATATGTCAGTTCCAATCTCCCAGTTGCAGGGATAGTTTTTGAGGCCAATCTTTCAGTTTATTCTTACTCCTGTAGAGCTCTTTTTAACTGTCTTTTTCTCTGGTTCTTTGATAGACTCCTAGTTAGTGTATGGTTTAGCTTATTGCTCTCATAGGGCTACCAGCCTCCTCTTAATTACTTGTCACTAGAATCTCCATTTTGTTTTTTAATAGCATCCTTCGGCTTAAGTGTCTCTGACCTCTTGGGGGCAGTTGACTGACATTTATTTGGTCTCATAACTAGGACTTGAGATATACTGGGAGCTTCACTTTCCTAGGTAGAAATCACATCTCTTGACTCAGATCTGGGATAAGAGACTAGTATTCTTGACTCAACCTGCCCAGAGTAGAGCTTCCATCATGCTAAGCTGCAGGAAGGGGAGGGAAAAGTGGAAGCTGAGAGTGGTTCAATGACATAGTAGTCTCTCACTGTTTTTACCTTGATTTAATAGTCTTACTTGGATAAGTGTTTTTTCATCTTCTGTATGTCTTTAGGACTATTTCCAGAGGTTTTAATTTTAAAAAAATATTTTTCACCAGTTATTATCACTTCTTTGGTGAGCTCCTCACACCACTATTCGGAAAGTCAACTCTAAGAAAAATTAATATTTGTTGAGGAATTATGCTTCCAAGCATGGAGATAAGATCTTTCCACATATTATATCTTTTCATATTTACAGTAATTTTAAGAAGTAGCTGGTAATATCCCCATTGTACATAGGGGAAGGCTAAACCCACAGATGTTTAGTCATTTTGCCTGAGATCATCAGGTGCCAAACCTCTGACTTAAACACAGACTAATCAATTCTAATACCCATGCTTTTTGCCCCATCATCACTGCCGCCTCCCATGCTTCACTACTCTGCATGAAGAGTTAATTCTAACAGAGAGAAAAGAGGGCATAACTAGCGGACAAATTTAGTGCCAGGGTTTTTCCATGAATGGTTGCTCACAACTGAAGTCTGTGAAATGCCTGTGCAGCAGGAATTTAACTGAGTGGCTGCTGGGGAAGCCAAGCCAGCTGCTGGGAAATTGTGCCCTTGTTTAGAGAATCAGGTCCCTTTTTTATTCCTGCCAGAAGTCTTTGGGATTTCTATATTCTGATTTGATTATACATTCAAGGTATAATTGCAATACAAGATTGAAAATGCTGTTTACAATGTAATTCTAAAGTAGTTTATACTCTTGCATAGTTGAAATGGCTTGCTTGAAACAGCTCACCACACCCAAATATGCTTACTTAGCTAAGCAGGAGGACATCCAAATCCATTCTTTACAAAATGTTACAGCAACTAGGTGAACTATACCCTGTTGCTGGCTGAGATTTTCTGAACTAGTGTATTTGTATTCAAGTTTTTCAGTTTAAGGTGATCAGTCCTTCCTGTTCATTAGCATAATATTGTAGGGAGGTGCACCTATAACTTTATTATTGAAAACCATTCCTTGATTGAAGACAGTTGTGAAAATATGTCAACATTTTAGAGTTTTCCAAATGCAAATTTTAATTTTCATTCCTCAAGACAACACCAGTAGTTGATATTGCCAGTATAATGTTTATGATCTTTGCAGGGATGAATTCTCCAAATTTTTTCAGGGCACACTTTGTGTAAATAAATGATATGAACATTCTGTAGTCTCCTCTAATTTTCTTTCTCTTCAGGATTAATTTCTATGAAGTTTCAGTTTCTTAGCTTCAATCAGAAAATATTTCTTGGTCACCTAAGATTTACAAACCAGGCTAAGCACTGGAGAAAATATGGAAAAATTGAAAAGCATGGGCCCTGCCCACCAGATCACTAAGGTATGTTATTTGTGAAGATGACATACATGAAAGAAGTAGAAAATGTTCAAATTCTAGCACTAACATGTACTAGTGATAGGACTTTCAGCAAATTATTTAACCCTTATGGGTCTCAGTTTCTTCATCAACAAAATGAGCTTCATTAATATTTATTTTGAAAATTTTTATAAAGTTGCAATCAGACAATTTATGTAAAAGCTAGCACCCTGTCTGACACAGAGTAGAACTTATATTTGCTAGTGATGATGGTGATGGTGATTATATATGTGTATACACACATATATATGTAATAATCATCTTCATGTATTTACTTTATCATATAAAAAGAAAAAATAAATGCTATACATTTTCAATGTCAAATTAAAAACAATTTATTAGCTAATTTCAGGTTCTAAGTATTTCAATATACTTATGCATAAAATATTAATGACAAGTTTAAATATTTTAAGCTTACCAAATAACTAATACTATTCACGACTGAAAAGTCTGGTGAGTATAACTCAGTGCATCCAACTTTAATTTATCAAGTTAACCAGGAGTTAATCTGATTGCATAACTGAAAGTCTGAGGAATGACTATGCAAAAGGACGGAATAGGTCTTTTGATATTCAGCAAGACGGAAAAATCACAAGAGATAAAGAATGACACTAGAGTAGAAGTTCGGTTTCAGAGAGCCTCAGACTTAAATGTGGACTCTAATAACTTCTAGCTGTTTGATGTAGATAAATAATGAAACTTCTTTCTTCCTAGTTTCCTCATCTTGCAAAAGGCATATTGTATATAAAATGCTTGCACAGAATCTGGAAGAAAATAATTGCTCAAAAATGTAAATTATTGTTCTTTTTATCTATTTTTAAAATTATTAATTGAATTGAAATTTGGCTTGCGTTTCTGACCATGAAGCATCAGTCAAAAGAAATTCCTGGGTCTAATATGTTCAGGAGCTCAGGTCAGTGATAGATGGACACAAAAACTAGATTAGTTACTAAAGAGGATGCCCTCATGAAACATCCAATGAATTGATACCATGACAGATGCCTGGGCCACAGAAACTGTGAGATAATAATTTTGTGTTGTTTTAAGCCACTAAGTTCGTGGTAATTTGTTATTCAGCAATAGAAAATCAATACAAAGCTTAAGACAAAAGAAGGGCAGATGTGCTATATTGAGCTTCATGTTTAAAGGCCTGAATAGGTGCAAAGGTACAATAACTGAGCATTTATATGTACATTGTACATTTTTAATTAGAACATGATGCACCTCTTATACAGCTAATAAACCAAGACATCCAAGATGTATATACGTGCGAAATAGGCTTGACTTCTGCCCTTCAAGGAGCTAACAAGTTAGTGGATAGGACAGACATGCTCATAAATTTAAAAATACAAGAAGTGAACAATAAAGGTGGGACAAAAAATGTTGACTGTATGATAAGAATGGAGAGCTCCATTTTCCCAGCTCCCAGTTGACTTTCAAATCTGTCTTCAGAAACATTGCGACTATTAGAAGCTCCTCTTTTGGGCTTTTACCTTGATTTCAGCAGAAACCACTTACATCATATTTCAATTTGTGAACAACAAAGCGTATCTTTGTTCCAATGTTTTAGATTTTCTCCAGCAAATTTATTATTGGTCTGAAATGTCAGGAGTAATAGACTGCTTCACCAACCCTTTTGGCTTACATCAAGAGCCCAAATGCAACAGAATCTGATGTCACAGTAAAAATTATGTAAATAATACTGAAAAAGCAGCACCCATACAAAAATAATATAAACAGTCAAATGCAGAGGATGCTGCTCCAATTTCTGAAACCCCTTTTTATTTCTCATCATTTTCAGTGGAATCTAATTATGATGTCCCCAAATAATAGGCATTCTCAGAAGATGGGTGGAAAAGGCAATAAAAAGCCTGCGCTGCACTAATGGATGCAGTTCATGTTTAAACCCCCAGCTCCCCCCGCCACCATTAATTTCCAAATCCCAGAGCTGCAGTAATTTATGATGATTACACAATAATTTACTTCTGCTTTCCCATTCCTCAACTTAGTGTTTCTCCCTCCTAACTTCACTTACCAGGGTAAAGGCTAACAGCCTTGCCAGGAGTGTGTGCATTTAATGGGAATAAGTTGCCAATCCTATTGGGTTCTTTACATAAAGAGCTGAGATTTTCATGCTAGAAAAAGAAGTAGCAACTCACTTGGAAATTCTCATTTCGAAATAGGTTATGATTTGGAAGAGGCAACCATCAATTATGTTTTTAACTCTTTGTGAATAGAAGGTCAAGTCCATTCATGCATTCATTCATTCAAATGTCCATCCATTTATACATGAATCATCTGCTGAGGACCAACTCTGCTAAGTGTTGAGAATATAAATATGACTAAGATATGTTTCCTGTCATAAGGCAGTCTCAGTTAAGAGGAGAGAATTATGCACTCAAATCCCTTAGGACCAAAATGACAGGAGCTGTAAAGGATTAGAAGGCATAGGAGACGTATACCTGATTCAGTCTGAGAATGGAAAAGAGGGTTGTTTTGTGTAGAAAATGCTCAATGGGAGTTTTTTTGTGCCTGCCGGCTCTGACAATACAGTACCATTAGAATGGATTTCCGGGGAACTGAGGACACAGTTATTTTGCAGGCATGGAAGCTTGATGTGCTCTCTGTGTGAAACAGTGTCTAGAAAGAACTGGGCAGATGACTGGCTTCAATGACGGAGGGTCAAATAAGCAAAGGATGTGGGCTCTTCTTAATTACACATACAACATTTAGAATGGGGAAGAAACTCACCCCAAAAGGAAGAAAAGATGCTCAGGTTGGTCTTGGACGTGGGCTGTCCTCTCCAGAGGGTGTTACCTGACTCAACTTGGAGTAAACAGGAGATGAGATACTAAAATAGAAAGCGGTTTGAGGTGGGTTGTTTGAATAAAATAATAAACAATATAGAATATTTGAGTTTTAATACAAAGAGAATTAATTTTGTCATACACCAAAGGATGAACAGGGAGAGGAGGGCTAGTTCATCGAAATTATGAGGCACTCAACTCACTCCAAGTAAACATATAATCTAAGATAAAAACAAGTGTTCTGCTTAGGCAAATACAGCTTTAAATGTAAATTCCCTTTTTTAAGCATAAGCTCTTTGTATATTAAAAAAATATCAAGGGGGGAGACCTTCAAGATGGGGGAAGAGTAAGAGGTGGAGATCACCTTCCTCCCCACAAATACATCAGAAATATACCTACATGTGGAACAACTCCTACAGAACACCTACTGAATGCTGGCAGAAGAACTCAGACCTCCCAAAAGGCAAGAAACTCCCCACGTACCTGGGGAGGGCAAAAGAAAAAAGAAACAACAGAGACAAAAGAATAAGGATGGGACCTGCACCACTGGGAGGGAGCTGTGAAGGAGGAAAGGTTTCCACACACTAGGAAGCCCCTTCACTGGCAGAGACAGGGATGATGGTGGGGGAAGCTTCAGAGCCACAGAGGAGAGCACAGCAACAGAGGTGCAGAGGACAAAGTGGAGAGATTCCCGCACAGAGGATCAGTGCTGACCAGCACCTACCAGCCCGAGAGGCTTGTCTGCTCACCCTCTGGGACCAGTGGGGGCTGAGAGCTGAAGCTCAGGCTTCAGAGGTCAGATCCCGGGGAGAGAACTGGGGTTGGCTGCGTGAACACAGCCTGAAGGGGGCTAGTATGCCACAGCTAGCCGGGAGGGAGTCTGGGAAATAGTCTGGACCTGCCTAAGAGGCAAGGGACCATTGTTTCAGGGCACGAGGAGAGGGGATTCAGAGCACCGCCTACCGTGTTCCAGAGACCGGTGTGAGCTGGGGCTAACAGCGTGGACACCAGAGATGGGCATGAAATGCTAAGGCTGCTGCTACAGCCACCAAGAAGCCTGTGTGCAAGCACAGGTCACTATCCACACCTCCCCACCCAGGAGCCTGTGCAGCCCGCCACTGCCAGGGTCCCGGGATCCAGGGACAACTTCCCCGGGAGAACACACGGTATGCCTCAGGCTGGTGCAATGTCACGCCAGCCTCTGCAGCCACAGACTCACCCCACATTCCGTACCCCTCCCTCCCCCCGGCCTGAGTGAGCCAGAGCCCCCTAATCAGCTGCTCCTTTAACCCTGTCCTGTCTGAGTGAAGAACAGATGCCCTCAGGCGACCTACCCAAAGAGGCGAGTCCAAATCCAAAGCTGAATCCCAGGAGCTGTGCGATAAAAGAAGAGAAAGGGAAATCTCTCCTAGTAGCCTCAGGAGCAGTGGATTAAATCTCTAAAATCAACTTGATGTACCCTGCATCTATGGAATACCTGAATAGACAACAAATCATCTCAAAATTGAGGCGGTGGCATTCGGGAGCAGGATATATATATCTTTTTCCTTTTTCTCTTTTTGTGAGTGTGTATGTATATGCTTCTGTGTGTGACTTTGTATAGCTTTGCTTTTACCATTTGTAATAGGGTTCTGTCTATCCATTTTGTTTCGTTTGTTTGTTGGTTTTTTTCATAGTATAGTTTTTAGCACTTGTTATCATTGGTGGATTTATTTTCTGGTTTGGTTGCTCTCTTGTTTATTTCTTGCTTCCTTTCTTTTTCTATTACTTTTTAACTTCTTTTTATTTTTAATAATTATTTTTTATTTAATAACTTTATTTTTTTTTTCATTCTTTCTTTTTTTCTCCCTTTTCTTCTGAGCTGTGTGGCTGACAGGGTCTTGGTGCTCCGGCCAGGTGTCAGGCCTGTGCCTCTGAGGTGGGAGAGCCAAGTTCAGGACATTGGTCCACCAGAGACCTCCTGGCTCCACATATTATCAAACAGTGAAAGCTTTCCCAGAGATCTCCTTCTCAACATTAAGACCCAGCTCCACTCAACAACCAGCAAGCTACATTGCCAGACACCTTATGCCAAACAACTAGCAAGACAGGAATACAACCCCACCAATTAGCAGAGAGGCTGCCTAAAATCATAATAAGGTCACAGACAGCCCAAAACACACCACTGGACGTGGTCCTGCCCACCAGAAAGACAAGATACATCCTCATCCACCAGAACACAGGTGTTAGTCCCCTCTGCCAAAGAGCCTACACAACCCACGGAACAAAACTTAGCCACTGGGGGCAGACACCAAAAACAACGGGAACTATGAACCTGCAACTTGTGAAAAGCAGACCCCAAACACTGGAAGTTAAGCAAGATGGGAAGACAGAGAAACACACAGCAGATGAAGGAGCAAGGTAAAAACCCACAGACCAAACAAATGAGGAGGAAATAGGCAGTCTACATTGAAAAGAATTCAGAGTAATCGTAGTAAAGATGATCCAAAATGTTGAAAATAAAACGGAGGAAATACAAGAAATGTTTAACAAGGACCTAGAAAAACTAAAGAGCAAACAAACAATGATGAACAGCACAATAAATGAAATTAAAAATTCTCTAGAGGACTCAATAGCAGAATAACTGAGACAGAAGAACGGATAAGTGACCTGTAAGATTAAATAGTGGAAATAACTACCGCAGAGCAGAATAAAGAAAAAAGAAGGAAAAGAATTGAGAAGAGTATCAGAGACATCTGGGACAACATTAAGCACAACAACATTCAAATTATTGGGTCCCCAGAAGAAGAAGAGAAAGAAAAAGATACTGAGAAAATATTGGAAGAGATTATAGTTGAAAACTTCCCAAATATGGGAAAGGAAATAGTTAATCAAGTCCAGGAAGCACAGAGACTCCCATACAGGATAAATCCAAGGAGAAACATTGCCAAGACACATATTACTCAAACTATCAAAAATTAAATACAAAGAAAAAGTATTAAAGCAGCAAGGGAAAAACAACAAATAACATACAAAGGAATTCCCATAAGTTTAACAGCTGATCTTTCAACAGAAACTCTGCAAGCCAGAAGGGAGTGGCAGGACATATTGAAAGTGATGAAAGGGAAAAACCTGCAACCAACATTACCCTACCCAGCAAAGATCTCATTCGGATTTGATGGAGAAATAAAAACCTTTAGACAAGCAAAAGGTAAGGAATTCAGCTTGCCAAACCAGCTTTACAATACATACTAAATGAACTTCTCCAGGCAGGAAACACAAGAGAAGGAAAAGACCTACAATAAGAAACCCAAAACAATTAAGAAAATGGGAATAGGAACATACATATCGATAATTACCTTAAATGTAAATGGATTAAATGCTCCAATCAAAAGACATAGACTGGCTGAATGGATACAAAAATAAAACCCGTATATATGCTGTCTACAAAAGAACCACTTCAGACCTAGAGACAAATACAGACTGAAAGTGAGGGGATGGAAAAAGATATTCTGTGCAAATGGAAATCAAAAGAAAGCTGGAGTAGCAATTCTCATATCAGACAAAATAGACTTTAAAATAAAGACTATTACAAGAGGCAAAGAAGGACACTACATAATGATCAAGGGATCAATCCAAGAAGAACATATAACAATTATAAATATTTATACAACCAACATAAGAGCACCTCAATACATAAGGCAAATGCTAACAACCATAAAAGGGGAAATCGACAGTAACACAATCATAGTAGGGGATTTCACACCCCACTTTCACCAATGGACAGATCATCCAAAATGAAAATAATTAAGGAAACACAAGTATTAAATGATACATTAAACAAGATGGATTTAATTGCTATTTATAGGAAATTCCATCCAAAAACAACAGAATACACTTTCTCTCAAGTGATCATGGAACATTCTCCAGGGTAGATCATATCTTGGGTCACAAATCAAGCCTTGGTAAATTTAAGAAAATTGAAATTGTGTCAAGTATCTTTTCCGGCAACAATGCTATGAGACTAGATATCAATTACAGGAAAAAGTCTGTAAAAAATACAAACACATGGAGGCTAAACAATACACTACTTAATAACCAAGAGAACACTGAAGAAATCAAAGAGGAAATCAAAAAGTACCTAGAAACAAACAACAATGAAAACACGACGACCCCAAACCCATGGGATGCAGCAAAAGCAGTTCTAAGACGGAAGTTTATAGCAGTACAGTCCTACCTCAAGAAACAAGAAACATCTCAAATAAACAACCTAACCTTACACCTAAAGCAATTAGAGAAAGAAGAACAAAAAAACCCCAAGTTAGCAGAAGGAAAGAAATAATAAAAGTCAGATCAGAAATAAATGAAAAGAAATGAAGGAAATGACAGCAAATAACAATAAAGCTAAAAGCTGGTTCTTGGAGAAGATAAACAAAATTGATAAGCCATTAGCCAGATTCATCAAGAAAGAAAGGGAGAAGACTCAAATCAATAGAATTAGAAATGAATAAGAAGTAACAACTGACACTGCAAAAAATACAAAGGATCATGAGAGATTACTACAAGCAACTATATGCAAACAAATGAACAACCTAGAAGAAATGGAGAGATTCTCAGAAAAGCACAACCTTCTGAGACTGAACCAGGAAAAGATAGAAAATATAAACAGACCAATCATAAACACTGAAATTGAGACTGTGATTAAAAATCTTCCAACCAACAAAAGCCCAGGACCAGATGGCTTCACAGGCGAATTCTGTCAAATATTTAGAGAGGAGCTAACACCCGCCCTTCTCAAACTCTTCCAAAATATAGCAGAGGGAGGAAAACTCCCAAACTCATATACAAGACCAACATCACCCTGATACCAAAACCCAACAAAGATGTCACAAAGAACGAAAACTACAGGCCAGTGTCACTGATGAACATAGATGCAAAATCCTCAACATAATACTAGCCCACAGAATCCAACAGCACATTAAAAGGATCATACACCATGATCAAGTGGGATTTATCTCAGGGATGCAAAGATTCTTCATTATATGCAAATTAATCAATGTGATACACCATATTAACAATTTGAAGAATAAAAACCATATGATCGGGCTTCCCTGGTGGCACAGTGGTTGAGAGTCCGCCTGCCGATGCAGGGGATGTGGGTTCGTGCCCCGGTCTGGGAAGATCCCACATGCTGCAGAGTGTCTGGGCCCGTGAGCCATGGCTGCTGAGCCTGTGTGTCCAGAGCCTGTGCTCCACAACGGGAGAGGCCACAACAGTGAGAGGCCTGGGTACCGCAAAAAAAACCCCAAAAAAAACAACAACAAAAATATCTTATCATCTCAATATATGCAGAAAAAGCTTTTGACAAAATTCAACACCCATTTATGATAAAAACCCTCCAGAAAGTAGGCATAGAGGGAACTTACCTCAACATAATAAAGGCCATATATGACAAACCCATGGCGAAAATCGTTCTCAGTGGTGAAAAGCTGAAACCATTTCCACTAACATCAGGAATAAGACAAGGTTGCCCACTCTCACCACTATTATACAACGCAGTATTGAAAGTTTTAGCCACAGCAATCAAAGAAGAAAAATAAATAAAAGGAATCCAAATCAGAAAAGAAGACGTAAAGCTGTCACTGTTTGCAGATGACATGTTACTATACACAGAGTATCCTAAAGATGCTACCAGAACAGTACAAGAGCTAATCAATGAATTTGGTAAAGTAGCAGGATACCAAATTAATGAACAGAAATCTCTTACATACCTATACACTAATGATGAACAATCTGGAAAAGAAATTAAAGAAACACTCCCATTTACCACTGCAACAAAAAGAATAGAATACCTAGGGATAAAGCTAACTAAGGAGACAAAAGATCTGTATGCAGAAAACTATAAGACACTGATGAAAGAAATTAAAGATGATACAAACAGATGGAGACATATACCATGATCTTGGATTGGAAGAATCAACATTGTAAAAATGACTATACTACCGAAAGCAATCTACAGATTCAATGCAATCCCTACCAAACTACCAATGGCATTTTTTACAGAACTGGAACGAAAAATTTCACAATTTGTATGGAAACAAAAAAGATCCCGAATAGCCCCCCAGTCTTGAGAAAGGAAAACGGAGCTGGAAATAATCAGGCTCCCAGACTGTAGAGTATACTACAAAGCTACAGTAATCAAGACAGAGTGGTACTAGCACAAAAACAGAAATAGAGATTGATGACACAGGATAGAAAGTCCAGAGATAAACCCTCGTACATATGGTCATCTTATTTTTGACAAAGGAGGCAATAATATACAATGGAGAAAAGACAGCCTCTTCAATAATTGGTGCTGGGAAAACTGAACAGCTATATTTAAAAGAATGAAATTAGAACACTCCGTAACACCATTCACAAAAATAAACTCAAAATGGATTAAAGACCTAAATGTAAGGCCAGACACTATAAAACTCTTAGAGGAAAACACAGGTGGAACACTGTATGACATAAATCACAGCAAGATCCCTTTTGACCCACCTCCTAGAGAAATGGTAATAAAAACAAAAATAAACAAATGGGACCTAATGAAACTTCAAAGCTTTTGCACAACAAAGGAAACCTTAAACAAGACAAAAAGGCAACCCTCAGAATGGGAGAAAATATTTGCAAATGAAGCAACTGACAAAGGATTAATCTCCAAAATTTATAAGCAGCTCATGCAGCTCAATATGAAAAAAGCAAACAACTCAATCCAAAAATGGGCAGAAGACCTAAATAGACATTTCTCCAAAGAAGATATATGGATTGCCAACAAACACGTGAAAGAATGCTCAACATCACTAATTATTAGATAAATGCAAATCAAAACTACAATGAGGTATCACCTCACACCAGTCAGAATGACCATCATCAAAAAATTTACAAACAATAAATGCTGGAGTGGGTATGGAGAAAAGGGAAACCTCTTGCACTGTTGGTAGGAATGTACATTGATGCAGCCACTATGGAGAACAGTATGGAGGTTCCTTAAAAAACTAAAAATAGAACTACCATACAACCCAGCAATCCCACTACTAGGCATATACCCTGAGAAAACCATAATTCAAAAATTGTCATATACAACAATGTTCATTGCAGCTCTATTTACAATAGCCAGGACATGGAAACAACCTAAGTGTCCATCAACAGAAGAATGGATAAAGAAGATGTGGCACATATATAGAATGGAATGTTACTCAGCCATAAAAAGAAACGAAATTGATGTATTTGTGGTGAGGTGGATGGACTTAAGAGTCTGTCATACAGAGTGAAGCAAGTCAGAAAGAGAAAAACATATACCGTATACTCACACATATATCTGGAATCTAAAAAAAAATGGTTCTGAAGGACCTAGGGGCAGGACAGGAATAAAGACGCAGAGAATGGACTTGAGGACACAGGGAAGGGGAAGGGTATGTTGGGACGAAGTGAGAGAGTGGCATGGACATATATACACTACCAAATGTAAAATAGATAGGTAGTGGGAAGCAGCCGCATAGCACAGGGAGATCAGCTTGGTGCTTTGTGACCACCTAGAGGGGTGGGATAGGGAGGATGGGAGGGAGACGCAAGAGGGAGGAGATACGGGGATATATGTATATGTATAGCTGGTTCACTTAGTTATAAAGCAGAAGCTAACACACTACTGTAAAGCAATTACACTCCTGTAATGACATTTAGAAAAAAATTTTTTAATAAAAAAAACTAAAAGTCAGGGCTTATAATAATAAAATCATTTTTCAGGTTATGAATTTTACTCTGAGTAAAGCTTCAAATGTATATAATAAGTTCTAAGAAGTAGAGTTCTAAATTTTAATTATTTTCTACTTTGTCTATAATGGTAATTTTTGCTTTTCCATTTGATTCCTTCTTTACTTAGGAGATTACATTTTTATTCCAAATGACTGGGTGGTTTTAATTAAGTTTTTGATAGCTATCAGTTTGTGTTTTATTATATTCTGGAAAAGAGACTTATACAGTTGTTTCTTTGGGGAATTTAGTTTTTTGGTGGTCTGGTATGTGGTCAGTTAGTTTAGATTATTAAATTCATTATTAAAATTCAAAAAAAAATACCGAGAGCATCAAGTTTCTGTTCCTCAGTGTACAGTCTCTTGAACATACTAGGGTAACACCAGGCTAAGAGGCCCAGTAGTCCCTTGGTAGGGCCAGAGTGATTGGAATACTGAAAGCAACCCTCAGATAGTTAAACATCTACCTGTATACTACCAATGTTGCCCTTCTGATATGCTATAGGAAAAAGGGGAATACAATGAAATTAATGGTAATCATTAGTGCTATATGGTTCAGAAAGAGGAGGCATTAAAACATGAATTCTAAAAAATCTCTTTGGTGGCCAGACTGGACTCAGTCAAATCAGACTGCCCACAGACTAATTCACACGAGATACGTCTTAGGTTATATTTCCTAGAGAGCCTGAGATAGGCATTCTGTTGCAAATGATTCTTTTGTGCAAGCAGGTGCTTTTAGGAGAAAACTTTAAGAAAGTCAAGGTGAGAGAAGATGAGCAAAATGGGGCCTGTACTGAAATTTAGCTTCTGTCAGCCCCCATCAGAGAAAACTGGAGCATGAACAGTACCGCAGAGGTAGATCCCACACTGAGGTTAAGGGGTTGAGCTTTTTACCCTCACATGAATCATTCACTTACTAAATGCCACTCCCATGGGACAGCTTAACCTCTGGGCTATTTCTATATGAGGCAGTTCCTGTTGGCCTCAAGCGCAGCTGTGAGTCATTAACTGCTGGAGGTTGGGTGCACTGGAGTAGGAAAGGAGACGTAGGTGGGCATCAACAGCACCTACTATTATAAATATAATTATTAATATTATATGTTATAAATATATATCAGACTTTAGTGATTATGACTTTGAGCACCTTGGAGTTCTGGTGCTACTCTGCTTCCATCTCATTGGCCTCTAGGAAGTACAACCTTAGCAAGCATGAGACAGTATGACCAAGACCAAATTAAGTCTTGGTCACTCACTCCTTGGAAACTCCTTTATTTGGGTTGTTTAGTGAAGCTGTAAGAACTGCCAAAAATATTAGCATAATTTGCAGAAAGAAAAAGGCAACACGTTCAAACAGCACAGTAAAATCCTTCTAACCACATCAAGCTGGGTGACTAGGATGTACTGAGCTTCTTACAAAACTGCTTGAATCTTAAATGTTAGAGAAACCAGGATTTCAATGATGATATCATTTACAGGGAGATTCTGAGCCAGTCTGCCATCGTGAGCTAGAAAACCTGGGTTACAATTGTTAAAAAAAAGTGCGGAAAGATTATCAAATTATTCTACAAAGATTTCAAACATTTTACAAGTTTACTACAAATGAATGTGCTAAATTTTGCATTGTTTTAGTCTTGTCACTAAAGCTGGACTTCTTGACTAGTTTTTCAATGGAATAGTTTATATAACTTAAAGCAAAAAAACTCTTTTAAAATCATTCTCTGGTCTCCTTTTGTATCTTGGCTACTGAAGACAATTTTTAACTTAGTATTTAATATATCTTACCCTAAGATTCATAAATATACTCTTTGATTTTAACGCTATGACTCTGTTTACAGCCAGCCAAACATAGGGACTTCTTACTGTCAGACACAAAGAAATATATTATCCTTTTGTCTTGGTTACCAGGAAGCTCAAAGGTAAATTTTTAGTAAAACTCAAGTCAGTCTATGTTTCAGAAACAACTAGAATCCTGACTTCATCACTATATAATTCTTTTTAGTGGTACCGGTCAATGTCTGCATTTTCTTATTCATCACTTCAAATCTTCTGATGTAGGCAAGATATAAAAATAATGTATCTATCTATCTATTCTCCAAATATATATATATTTACATGTTACCTAGTTTTTACATATACAGCATATAAATATGCTCATTTATATATATTTGTTTATACAAAACTGATTTTATGTTCGTATGTTATATATTTTATATTTGTTTATACAAAACATATTTGTATATATAATTATATATAAAGTTATAAATGTACTTACATATGTGTTAAACTATATAAATATATATATGTGTATACATATATGTATTCTCTCAAATAGATCATTCAAATTTAAGTTTGGCTTAAATATGAAAGACTGTTTTTACAAGAACTAGAAGTATTCATCAAATAGGTTTTCACTTAAAACCTCACAAATATTAGTATACTCATGTTTTTATTAATCAATAAAGCAAGGCCAAATGATGCAGGATTTCATACCCAGTAGATATATACACTGATGGATGGAATGATTGACTGATTGTTTATTTTATTCATTTAGTAATCAGTTTAACAATTACTGAATGTCCATTGCTAGACTCAAGGAATTAAATTGAGTAAGTTTCTGCCTTGCCTTGGAACTCCTAATATAGTGGGAAAGGCAGACATAGAAAGAAATAAAATGTAATTAACTGTATTAAATGCAAAATGGACATTGTGCCATGAGAGCACAGAGGAGGAAATATTAATAGACACCAATTAATCCCCCATCAGATGCAATAATAATAGTTATGAATTGATGCACTTCAACTGTGAATCAGGGCTAAATGCTTTACTTAAATTAATCTCATAATCTGTACAACAATTTTATGAAACGAGCTACTGAAAGTAAGTAAATTTAACAAAAGTAAGTAACTTGTGTAAAGTCAAACTGCTTGTATTTGTTGGCACCAGCCTTCATTATAAAAATAACCCCATCCCCTGCAATTAGGGGAGTCTCCCTGGAGAGAAGATCTTTGATCCAGGTTTTTAAATATAAATAGCTACTTTCCTAAATATGAAGTTGAATTCAAATGAAGACTGGATAAAAATATATTGTGATCTTTGACTGTAGAGCTAGCTAAAGTTGAACCAGTCTGGAGTTTCTGATTCATTTAGTTTTTCATTCATCATAAGTCCATTTTCGTAATTCATATTTTTCTAAGAAATAACCACTGTATCACAATTATAATTTTTTGCATTAAGTTGTACATATTATTCTTTGAAAGATTGAAAAAACCTCAACCATGTATGAAATTACATTCCTAATATTATTAATTTATACATTCACTCATTATATTTGAATTGATTTTGCCAACTTCATCAGTATTTTTCCAAAGAACTTATATGATGTTTGACTGTATCACCTTCATCTGCAGAGCTTCTTTGTTTTCTGTTTTGTGAAATTTTACTTTTGAATTTATTATTTACCTCCTGCTCCTTCTTTGAATTGAGTGTGCTGTTCTTTTTAAATTTTATAGCTTAACAACTTTATTTTTTAAATATGAATTTAGGGCTATGTATTTTTCCTGTAAAGATGGCTTTGCTTACATACCAAAGTTTTTAAATATCATGCATTTTTTAATGTTTATTTTTATTTATTTTTCGCATTAGTCATCCATTTTATACATATTACTGTATACTTGTCAATCCCAATCTCCCAATTTATCACCCCCCTCACCCCCTGCCGCTTTCCCCCCTTGGTATCCATACGTTTTTTCTCTACTTCTGTGTCTCAGTTTCTGCTCTGCAAACCAGTTCATCTGTACCATTTTCTAGGTTCCACATATGTGCGTTAATATATGATATTTGTATTTCTCTTTCTGACTTACTTCATTCTGTATGACAGTCTCTAGATGCATCCACGTCTCTACAAATGACCCAATTTCTTTCCTTTTAATGGCTGAGTAATATTCCATTGTATATACGTATCACATCTTCTTTATCCATTCATCTGTCGATGGGCATTTAGGTTGCTTCCATAACCTGGCTATTTTAAATAGTGCTGCAATGAACATTGAGGTTCATGTGTATTTTTGAATTATGGTTTTCTCTGGGTATATGACCAGTAGTGGGATTGCTGGGTCATATGGTAATTCTATTTTTAGTTCTTTAAGGAACCTCCATACTGTTCTCCATAGTGTCTGTATCAATTTACATTCCCACCAACAGTGCAAGAGGGTTCCCTTTCCTCCACACCCTCTTCAGCATCTGTTTTTTGTAGATTTTCTGATGATGCCCATTCTAACTGGTGTGATGTGATACCTCATTGTAGTTTTGATTTGCATTTGTCTAATAATTAGTGATGTTGAGCAAGCTTTTCATGTGCTTCTTGGTCATCTATGTGTCTTTCTTGGAGAAATGTCTGTTTAGGTCTTCTGCCCATTTTTGGATTGGGTTGTTTGTCTTTTTAATATTGAGCTGCATGAGCTGTTTATATATTTTGGAGATTAATCCTTTGTCAGTTGCTTCATTTGCAAATATTTTCTCCCATTCTGAGGGTTGTCTTTTCGTATTGTTTATGGTTTCCTTTGCTGTGCAAAAGGTTTTAAGTTTCATTAGGTCCCATTAGTTTATTTTTGTTTTTATTACCATTACTCTAGGAGGTGGGTCAAAAAGGATCTTGCTGTGATTTATGTCAAAGAGTGTTCTTCCTATGTTTTCCTCTAAGACTTTTAGAGTGCCCAGTCTTACATTTAGGTCTCTAATCCATTTTGAGTTTATTTTTGTATATGGTGTTAGGGAGTGTTCTAATTTCATTCTTTTACATGTAGCTGTCCAGTTTTCCCAGCACCACTATTGAAGAGACGGTCTTTTCTCCATTGTATATCCTTGCCTTCTTTGTCATAGATTAGTTGACCATAGGTGTGTGGGTTTATCTCTGGGTTTTCTATCCTGTTCCATTGATCTATATTTCTGTTTTTGTGCCAGTACCATAGTGTCTTGATTACTGTAGCTTTATAGTATAGTCTGAAGTCAGGGAGTCTGATTCCTCCAGCTCCGTTTTTGTCACTCAAGACTGCTTTGGCTATTCGGGGTCTCTTGTGTCTCCATACAAATTTTAAGATTTTATTGTTCTAGTTCTGTAAAAAATGCCATTGGTAATTTGATAGGGATTGCATTGAATCTGTAGATTGCTTTTGGTAGTATAGTCATTTTCATAATATTGATACTTCCAAACCAAGAACATGGTATATCTCTCCATCTGTTGGTATCATCTTTAATTTCTTTCATAAGTGTCTTATAGTTTTCTGCATACAGGTCTTTTGTCTCCCTAGGTAGGTTTATTCCTAGGTATTTTATTCTTTTTTTTGCAATGGTAAATGGGAGTGTTTCCTTAACTTCTCTTTCAGATTTTTCATCATTAGTGTATAGGAATGCAAGAGATTTCTGTGCATTAATTTTGTATCCTGCAACTTTACCAAATTCATTGATTAGCTCTAGGGGTTTACTGGTGGCATCTTTAGGATTCTCTACGTATAGTATCATGTCATCTGCAAACAGTGACAGTTTTACTTCTTCTTATCCAATTTGTATTCCTTTTATTTCTTTTTCTTCTCTGATTGCCGTGGCTAGGACTTCCAAAACTATGTTGAATAATAGTGGTGAGAATGGACATCCTTGTCTTGTTCCTGATCTTAAAGGAAATGCTTTCACTTTTTCACCATTGAGAATGATGTTTGCTGTGGGTTTGTCATATACGGCCTTTATTATGTGGAGGTAGGTTCCTTCTTTGTCCACTTTCTGGAGAGTTTTTCTCATAAATGGGTGTTGAATTTTGTCAAAAGCTGTTTCTGCAGCTCTTGAGATGATCATATGGTTTTTAATTCTTCAATTCATTAATATGGTGTATCACATTGATTGATTTGTGTATATTGAAGAATCCTTGCATCTCTGGGATAAATCCCACTTGATCATGGTATATGATCCTTTTAATGTGTTGTTGGATTCTGTTTGCTAGTATTTTGTTGCGGATATTTGCATCTATATTCATCAGTGATATTAGTCTGTAATTTTCTTTTTCTATAGTATCTTTGTCTGGTTTTGGTATCAGGGTGATGGTGGCCTCATAGAGTGATTTTGGGAGTTTTCCTTCCTCTGCAGTTTTTTGCAAGAGTTTGAGAAGGATGGGTGTTAGCTCTTCTCTGAATGTTTCATAGAATTCACCTGTAAAGCCATCTGGTCCTGGACTTCTGTTTGTTGGAAGATTTTTCATCACAGTTTCTATTTCATTACTTGTGATTGGTGTGTTCATATTTATTATTTCTTCCTGGTTCAGTCTTGGAAGGTTTTACCTTTCTAAGAATTTGTCCATTTCTTCCAGGTTGTCCATTTCATTGGCATAGAGTTGCTTGTAGTAGTTAGTCTCTTAGGATGCTTTGTATTTCTGAGGTATCTGTTGTAACTGCTTTCTCATTTCTAATTTTATTGGTTTCGGTCCTCTCCCTCATTTTCTTGATGAGTCTGGCTAATGGTTTATCAATTTTGTTTATCTTCTCAAAGAACCAGCTTTTAGTTTTATAGATCTTTGCTATTGTTTTCTTTGTTTCTATTTCATTTATTTCTGCTCTGATCTTGATGGTTTCTTTCCTTCTATAAACTTTGGGTTTTGTTTGTTCTTCTTTCTCTAGTTCCTTTTGGTGTAACATTAGATTGTTTATTTGAGATTGTTCTTGTTTCTTGAGGTAGGCTTGTATAGCTATAAACTTCCCTTTTAGAACTGCTTTTGCTCCATCTCATAGGTTTTGGATCCTTGTGTATTTGCTGTCATTTGTCTCTAGGAATTTTTTGATTTCCTCTTTGATTTCTTCAGTGATCTCATGATTATTAGTAACGTACTGTTTAGCCTCCATGTGTTTGTGTTTTTTACGTTTTTCCCCTGCAGTTGATTTCTAATCTCATAGCGTTGTAGTCAAAAAAGATGCTCAATATGATTTCAATTTTCTTAAATTTACTGAGGCTTGATTTGTGACTCCAGATGTGATCTATCCTGGAGAATGTTCCATGCGCACTTGAGAAGAAAGTGTAATCTGCTGTTTTAGGATGGAATGTCTTATATATATCAATTAAATCTATCTGGTCTGTTGTGTCATTTAAAGCTTGTGTTTCCTTGTTAATTTTCTGTTTGGATGCTCTGTCCATTGGTGCAAGTGAGGTGTTAAGGTCCCCCACTATTATTGTGTTACTGTCAATTTCTTCTTTTATAGCTGTTAGCAGTTGCCTTATATATTGAGGTGCTCCTATGTTGGGTGCATATATATTTATAATTGTTATATCTTCTTCTTTGATTGATCCCTGCATCATTATGTAGTGTCCTTCCTTGTCTCTTGTAACATTCTTTATTTTAAAATCTATTTTATCTGGTATGAGTATTGCTACTCCACCTTTCTTTTGATTTCCATTTGCATGGAATATCTTTTTCCATCCCCTCACTTTCAGTCTGTATGTGTCCCTAGGTCTGAAGTGGGTCTCCTGTAGACAGCATATGTATGGGTCTTGTTTTTGTATCCATTCAGCAAGCCTGTGTCTTTTGGTTGGAGCATTTAATCCATTCATGGTTAAGGTAATTATCGATATGTATGTTCCTATGACCATTTTCTTAATTGTTTTGTGTTTGTTTTTGTAGGTCCTTTTCTTCTCCTATGTTTCCCACTTAGAGAAGTTCCTTCAGCATTTGTTGTAGAGCTGGTTTGGTGGTGCTGAATTCCCTTAGCTTTTGCTTCTCTGTAAAGTGTTTGATTTCTCCATCGAATCTGAATGAGATTCTTGCCGGGTAGAATAATCTTGGTTGTAGGTTCTTCCCTTTCATCACTTTAAGTATATCATGCCACTCCTTTCTGGCTTGTAGAGTTTCTCCTGAGAAATCAGCTGTTAACCTTATGGGAGTTCCCTTGTATGTTATTTGTCATTTTTCCCTTGCTGCCTTCAATAATTTTTCTTTGTCTTTAATTTTTGCCAATTTGATTACTATGTATCTCGGCGTGTTTCTCCTTGGGTTTATCCTGTATGGGACTCTTTGTGCTTCCTGGACTTGGGTGGCTCTTTCCTTTACCATATTAGGGAAATTTTCAACTATAATCTCTTCAAATATTTTCTTTGGTCCTTTCTCTCTCTCTTCTCCTTCTGGGACCTCTATAATGCAAATGTTTTTCTGTTAAATGTTGTCCCAGATGTCTCTTAGGCTGTCTTCATTTCTTTTCATTCTTTTTTCTTTATTCTGTTCCACAGCAGTGAATGCCACCATTCTGTCTTCCAGGTCAGTTATCTGTTCCTCTGCTTCAGTTATTCTGCTATTGATTCCTTCTAGTGTATTTTTCATTTCAGTTATTGTATTGTTCATCTCTGTTTGTTTGTTCTTTAATTCTTCTAGATCTTTGTTAAACATTTCTTGCATCTTCTCGATCTTTGCCTCCATTCTTTTTCCAAGGTCCTGGATCATCTTCACTATCATTATTCTGAATTCTTTTTCGGGAAAGTTGCCTATCTCCAGTTCATTTAGTTGTTTTTTCTGGGGTTTTATCTTGTTCCTTCATCTGGTACATAGCCCTTTGCCTTTTCATCTTGTCTATCTTTCTGTGAATGTGGTCTTTGTTCCACAGGCTGCATGATTGTAGTTCTTCTTGCTTCTGCTGTGTTCTATTGTTCTTTTATAAACATTGACTGCTAGTGTTGGAGGATCTCCTGCAGAGGTGATGAGTTGCTACGTCTCACCATGAGGACAAGGAGACTGGCAGCAGAAGTTCTGAGAAGTATTCCTTGGTGTGAGCCCTCCCAGAGTCCGCCATTAGCCCCACCAAAGAGCCCCTCATTGTTTTAATTATCTAAATTTTTTATAATTTCTATTACGTTTTGAGAATTATTAATTACTTTGAAGTGATGTGACTATTTTTATTTTCAAACATAATGACATTTTTCTGACTCTCTTTTTAAATTAATTTTACTTAAATAACGTTTTTGTCATGGTAACTCATTAATATATTGATTTTTTTGTATTTCTTGTGACCTCTTTTTAGACTCAACATTAGGCTCTGCTCTGACATGTGGTAAATTTTGCAAATGTTTCACATGTACTTGAACAATACTTGTGTGGATTGTGATGTTCCTGAGGGCAGGGATTTTTGTTTGTTTTGTTCCCAGCAACAGTAACAGTTCCTTACATACAAAAGGCTCTTAAAATACACATAAGTCTAATAAAGTTTTCTGTCTGCAATATACATATATAAATTCACCATATTATATTTAAAGAATGTAAAATTCATCAATTTTTTTCCTCCTGCCCAGAAAATATAAGCTCCCATGGCTTTATTTCCAATCTTCCATCTTTTTTTTGTGGGTGCCTCGTATTTCAGTTCAGTTTTGTTTTTCCTTATATTTTTATTTATATATGTACTTAATATTCACTCCTATATTGAAGCCCAAGACTCCAATTTTTATTTCATGCCTATTTGTTTCTCATCACCAAATTGTACACAAATGCTTACCAATGTATAACTGCAGGGTGAGGTTTATTTTGTTTATTTTGTTTATTTTATTTATTTTGTTTATTTTTAACTGTATAGTTAGTAGGTTTATTTCATGAATATATACTAATAAATCAAGTTTATAAGATGAATTTCATGGACTTTTATTTTTTCCATTTTTAAATCAACTTTTATTGTTCTTGAAGTAATACATGCAGATGGTTTAGAAATAATACACAGAAGCTTATAACAAATATAGCTGTTCTCATTACTCCCCTACTCCTGCCTTTGGAAATCTCCTCCCAATTATTTCTTTGGACTGCCTCTTCTCTTATTTACTTTTAAAATTGTGAACACACACACGCACACACACATACATTCATCTTTTGAATTATCACATACATTGATTGGCACAGTATTATGATATAAAAGGGTAAAAATATTTTTACCTTTCTTCTTTCACTCCTCTTCCTCATTCATCCAACATAATTGTATCATCATTTTTAGTTAAGTCAATGTTCAATGTTTTAATTCTTATAAATATTTTTTACTGGTGAACCAATTTTCCTTTCTTGAGCATATTTTGATTATTTCCTGGAGTTAATACCTTTTAATGTTCTTATACCTGTTGCCAAATATCTTGACACCTTCCAATAATTCTGTAAAAATCTTTCAATCAACAATTCCTGTTGGATTAGATCACCTTATAATCACATCTGTTGGATAACGTAGTCATTCAACCAGGAATAAACTCCTTGGCTACTCCATTCTCCTGCTAGAAAGATGACTTTTCCACCCTCACACCTGATGGATATTTGGGCTGGGGTTTTGGGTTCTAGGTTGAAAATAATTTTCTGCCTAAATTTTTAATATGTGGCTTTATCGTCTTTAGATTTCCATTATTGCTACTAAGAAGTCGGAAATCATACATATTCCTTTGATGTCATGTGAGTCTATAAAATAGTCTTCTGATTGAACAAATCTGTATCCTCTTTTCTTCTCAGTCATCTCATGTGAGGTGGAGCTCAAGATGGAGCTGTAGAAAAGTTTGAGTTAGTCAAGGAGAGAAATAAATTCCAAGAGATTCTAGAATTGACTAAAGTGGAAATGAAGTCTGAAGTGACAAATAAGTCTGAATCAACAGGTGTAGAAAAAATATCTTTATTACTAATCATACTAAAGTAGGAGATTGTGGCTTAGGTGTATGTGCGTGTGACAACAATTGGCTTCCTAATACTAGACTTAATAAATAAGCATATTTACATGCCCATTCATAGGCTATGCTGGAAAATGATGTAACATGCCCATCTCTACTCTGTAACTTAGAACATGGAAGAGCAGATCAAAAGACAGTGTTCCTGGTAGCAACTGGCTCCCAAAGAAAAAGGGAGAAGGAAGAGGTAATGCCATGCATGCCTAGATGCTACTCCTAAATATACATTCAGACTTCACTCTCTTCCTCAAGGGATGAATAAACGAGGGGGAAGAGAAAAGCCTGAATATTATATTAACTGTTGTCCTTCCGTATGTGAATTAGTTTCCTAGGGCTGCTACAACAAATAATCACAAACTTGGTGACTTAAAACAAGAGAAATTTTTTCTCTTACAATTCTGGAGGCCAGGAGTCTGAAATTAAGGTGCCAGGAGGAATGCATTCCCTCTGAAGGCTCTATTGGGAGAAAATTCCACTCCCTTTGAAACAGGTATGAGAATTCCTTGCAGAGAGACCCATCTTTGTTTGGCCATTTTGGTAAACTTGTTCCATGTAGAAGTTAAGCCTCCAGGGTCCGAACGTAAATTTATTGGTGCCTAGATTTAAGGAAGTCAGAAGTTTCTCTGAAACTGGTGGAGGGATTTCTTTCACAGCTAAAAGAGAAATAGAGTAAAAGAAGAGCTTGAATCTGCATGAAGAAATGATGAGAGGAATAAAGATGCCATAGAAGTGGTGATGGAGTGGGCTGCTGAAAAGAGACTTTGAGGGAGAAATGACCAAGAAGAGTGCTTTTACATAAAGATTCCAGCAGCACTCCTGTTATGCTTTTCATAGGGCCTGTCTTAAAACAGTACCTTAAACGTTTACTCCTGCTTGACTTACAGAGGCCCAGATGAATGTTGGGAACGGCAATGGTGTAATTATCTTTGATTAGTGACTAAGCTTACTAACCCCTTCCTTTATTTTATACAAAAACAACAAAAAGAGAGGAAGTAGGTGTTGGCTATAAGGCACAAATGTAGAGCATTCATGCATTGCTATAATCCACTTATGAATATGCATAGGTTATGCATCAGTTGTTATTCTCAACAGCATAGAAGGTACCTCAACCAGTGTTATACTCATTTAGGATTAGAAAACAGATGGGGATATTGGAAAGAAATTCTGGGGAAAATATTGGGCAGAAGCCAAGCACTCTTAATTGTGCTCCATATGGAAGTAGTCCCTAGGCTTTTCATCATATAAAATGCGGCTGCTGATTTAAGATCCCAACGGAGGAGATATAGTGATCCTTAGTGACAGCTTGGAATAATGCTGATGTTAAGGGTATGAAGGAACAACATTCAGAAGCAACACTGTACAGGGCAAAGTCTCTGAATTCAGGCAGCCCTGACTTCAAATTCTGCTTCTGTTGCTTTCTAGCTAGGTTGTCTTACGTAGGTAATTAGCCTCTTTGAGCTTCAATATCCTCAATTGCAAAAATGTAATGATAATGTAACCTCTCAGGAGTTTTTTCCAAGTGAAAAATATATGTACTTTTAAAATGCTTATACATAGGCACTCAAGTCATGTTAATGCAAGGAATTCTAAACCTACCAGACTGATTGCATTTCCTTTCAATCCATCTTATGAATTATTAAAATATATATATATTTTAAAATTTTACTTGGTTGGAACTATTTTATTCTGTCCTAGTCAACTGGCACATCTTTGACTGATTGTCTGAACGGTAATAATTTCTGGCTCCTGCCTCCTGCATAAAAACCAAACTGTTCTCTCTCATTTATTCTATCCTACATGCAGTAGATTTCTTCATGTACATATTAAGATCACAACTTCCTTCCTGAGAGTTTTTTTTTTTAATTTTTTAGTCCCCATCGTGCACATGTGGGATCTTAGTTCCCTGACCAGTGATTGAACCTGCGCCCCCTTCGTTGGAAGCATGGAGTCTTAACAGTGGACGGCCAGGGAAATCCCTGAGAGTATTCTTTTATCACTCAATTAACTAGCTGATTGGCCTGTCCCCATGCCTACAACAGCTGATTGGACCAGTAGAGATTACTTGACATAGGATTGCCAGGTAGAATACAGGACACTTAGTTAAATTTGAATTTCAGATAAACAATGTATAATTTTTTATTTATAAGCATGTCCGAAATGTTACATGGCACACATTTATTTGCTCAATCTGGCAAGCCTAACACAAAATGGGCCAGATTTTGTCCCCTAGGGATTTAGAATTAAAATATAAAAGCCTAGTTAGTCCACAGTGCGTGTTGGGATTGGTAGATCACATGGATCTGCCATTGTACAGTTAGAAATAAAGAAAGCTGGTATACAGAGGTACAAGGAGGAATGGCACAGGTTTCAGAAGTGCAGAGATGAGAGGCCACAGGGCCACAGAGGGATGGAAAGAGTTACTCTGGTTTGTAATTTACTATTTCTTTGTTTTACTTCATTCTGAATCCAGACTATATACTTTCTGATATTGCATTCCATGAAATGCCCCTGTATCCAATACGTTTCTTTTTTTGCTTAAGCAAGTTTGAATGAGGTTTTGTCTTTTGCAAGCATTTTGAAATGATTCAGAAGATCCAGAATCAGAAACTATTTTTGATTGGCATGAGATTGCCAACCGGCAAGCTCTTGCATTTGCCTGTGTATAACAAACAGACTGTGAAAATAATTACTGAGAATTAGTAAAATCTTATGTATTCAAAATTAAGAATGTTTTGAAATATTTTAGAGTTTGAGAGAAAAAGAAAAAAAATGACGTTATTTGGGGAGAAGGTGAAGTCTGGTTTTCTTTCATAAGCGTTTTAACAACAGGATATAATTTCTTCTGAGTTCTGTCTTCTGATAAATGTATTTAAATGTTAGTGAGGAGCTCAGCAGAATTCAGCCAAACTAGCCTTTAGTTCCTTGTCAAACTAGCCTTTTAGTTTAGTTCAGCTCCTGGCTCTCAGTTCCTTCCCACATCAGGTATTTATAATAGCTGTTCTGCCTTCTGCTGAGTCTTTCTGGAGAATGACGGTCTCATCTGAAAGCTATAGCTGTTTAATAGTTTAAGGAGCATAATTAATGCTCATGTCCTTCTGTTTCTTTTCCCTCCCTACCTTGTGTTGCATTTTGCTCTGTGTTTCCCTAACCCAAGAAATTGAGATTACTATTGGCTATATTAATAGCAAAAGTATTTATAGGATAGAAAATTCTGTTGATATTTAGTGTATTTTTATTTTAACTACAAATAAAACCATTGTTTAAGTGCAGGTAGATGGAATAGTAATAAAGGATGATATAGAAAAATAAATTGAAATACCAATGATATTATATTTTATTCATTTATTTACTTTATATACATATATATCATTGATTATCCATTGTTTGCCAGGCATCTACATTTCTATTAAACATTAGAAGGTTACATATAAGAAATTATAGCTATGTTGAAATAACTGACAATCTAATGGCAGAAACAGGCAAGTAAGCATGTAATTTGGAGTTGGCTAAGAAAGGAATAATGGAAAAGGTAATGCTTCAGTTACCTATAGAAACAAAGAGAGTAAAACAGTTAAAGAGGAGAAAGGAAAGCATCTTTCAAGTAGAGACAATAACTAGCACATTCAAACTCTTAGAGGCATGAGAGAACATAGAAGAATTTAGAAACTAAAAATAGTTTGATATATCTAAGCTAAAATATTCATTCAACAGCATATCTTGGGCTGGAGTGGTAAACAGGTGGCCAGATAAAAAACAGCTTTTTATGCCGTGATAATACATTCAGAATCTGTTCTTATTAAGGGAAGATTTTAAGCAGGAGAGAGGCATAGCCAGGTTTGCATTCTAACAGGATCACTCATGTAGAGAATTGGAGCATTTTTAAGGAGCAAGAGAATTGTTGCAGGGAATCTGATTATTTCCAGTGTAACAGTCAAATATGATGATGGCCTAAACCAAAACAATGAGAGTAAGCAGTCGTGTGTGCTGGAGATTAGACTTGCGTGTTTAGGGAGTAGAATAGACCCATCTCAGTGACTTATAATTAGGAGAGAAAAAGGGAGAAGGTACAGTCTGCCATGATTCCAGAGTTCTGACATGGATGACTGTGGGGATTGGGGCATTTCTCTCTTTGTCTGTCTTTCTTTTTGTCTCTGCATCTCTGTCTCTGTCTCTATCTGTCTGTTTCTCTCTGTCAGTCTGTATCTCTCTCTCTCTCTCTCTCTCTCTCTCTCTCTCTCTCTCTCTCTCACACACACACACACACACACACACACACACACACACACACACACACACACACACACACACACACACACACACACACACACACACACACACCCCAGCCCAGAAAAAAAACTGATTTGAGCAGAGGCAAAGAAAGTTAAAAAGAAGTGGTAAATTCATTGCTAATTTGAGGTACTTTGGGATATCCAGGAAGAAATGTCCAGCCAATATATTTGAACATAAGTGGCTGGGGATTATACACAGAGATGAAGGTTGGTCATCACTGGCATATTCTGGCTGGTGAATCATTTTTGCAATGATAAAACAATATATAAATTTGAGTTACAGCAGCAATGTTCTGAATTTTGAGAAAAGAGATTATAACGTTGGAGTATAAGTAAGTTTTAGAAAATGCATAATCAGTTTATCAATTAAAAAGTGTAAAGAACTGATTGTTAACCCTACTCTTCCTTTTTCCTTTCTCTCTTTATGTCTCTGTTTTTCTTTTTTCCTTTTCAATTTTTCCCTCCCCCTGCCATCACACTTCCTTTCTTTTTCCCTTTTTCCTTCTGCAGACACCATTAATTACAGAACATGTCAAGTAACTCACTGTTCAAAACAAAAGTTCATTTTAAAAATTTGGGAGAAAGAATAACACTTGAGCTTATAAACCTCAAAGACTTATAGAGACCTCATGGAAAACTCTTAGATTTATTAAAGGAATCTCCTTTCCTATCATTTCTCTTGTTAAGAAAGCAACATATACATTCCAATGTATAACAAAGAGAGAAGAGATGCATCCAAATTCTGGGCTCTATGAAAATGAGTCTTCCCTTTACCAGTATATCTTGGGATAGACCCCACTCTGTTACTTTAAACCTTGAGGCTAGATCATGATAGCAGTCAAAGAAATCACAGTGCCCAGCTGACAAGATTTAACCTTTTTTAAGGTAAATATTCACAATATTTTAAAGCTGCTAATTCAGGATGAGTAGATCATAGAAACTTGAACTCAATTTTCCTTCTTTCCTCCCTGTCCAAGGCCCCAAGCTATTGAAGAAAGACTAGATCACATTCAAAACTCTCTTTCAACTGAAAAAAGAGTGCCCCTAGAATATTTGTTCTTCTCAAAATGTTTCTTTAGGCTGTCTCTGGGGCTTTGTGAAATCAAAGATAAGTTTTAGCTTGTACCTGTGCAAACAGGACTTTGAAATTCATATGCTCTTTACCAGTGGGTTGGTTTGGGGCAATTTATGGTTTTCTACCCCTTGGAAGAGTCATAGCCCTGAAAAGCTTCTGTATCATAGGGGAAAAGATAAAGAAAGAAAAGGATAGTGACAAGGATCGACATTTCCTGAATGTCTTTATAGTCCAGGCATTCTTATGCTTTTACTTTTACATACGTCATCCCGTGAAACCTTGATTCTCACACTGCCAGGTAGGTTGTATTAGCTCCAGTTTAAAATAGATGAAGCTGAGTGTTAGAGTTGAGTGACTCATATGAGGTCACACATCTTGTTAATGACAGAGAGAAAATTCAAACCCAGCTGTGGGTACCTCTGAAATGTTCTGACTCCCCACATTTCTGTGTTGAACAGCTGATGAAATAGTCTACCTAAGGAAAATATATTCTCAAATAGAGGTATCTGTGAGATCCATAGCAAACCAATTTAAAAGAATTACTGAAAATATGAGGAAGGAAAACATGCAAAAAAAAAAAAGATGCTTCAGATGTTTCCAGAAGTTTCTGTTTAGCTGGTTGAGAAAATGTTTTTGTGGAAGACAAGTTGTTAACAATGTAGTAATGACTTGGTGGGCAGCAAAAATTACAAACTGTTATTCATCATCCACAGATAACTTTGGTGTTAAAGAATTTAGAATGTTTTGGAATTAACTGCTTCATCCTGGGAGCTTTGTCTTTCTCTGCATCAACCAGCTAATCTTTATTACTCCTGTGAGAAGCTAATAACTTTCATAAACTTTTATTGTCATGGTGTGTTTAACAATGGACTCTATGGGGATTAAAAGAGTTCACTGATTTGTAATATTTACCAATTTGCATGGTGTAAATACTCCAGCCACTGCTAATTTCAAGCTATCAACATAACATCACTAAACACTGAATTGGGAAGAGATGCTCCTTAGCTCAACATTATATAGTATTTCCTTGTAAATAATGAAAAGTGCATAGAGAATAGTAAAACACAGTAACGTAATTATGAGCTGATGGGTTTTGAGTGTTTATTAACTTTATTTTTAATGTGATTTATTTAAGTTACATAATTTAAGTTTTAGTAATGGCTGTGCTTAAAAACTGGCTTTCACAGCTTCTGGAAATTTGTTTGCTCCTGTGATCTGGCACGAGATGGCTCTGGCACCCTACACAGATGCCTTCATTCTACTTTTGGCTTCTCTGGGCTCATTTCCTCTCATTCTGTTCCAATCAGTGCTGCATACTATTGGCCTATTTGTCTGGTTTGTCTACCATCATAATTCTGCACTATCCCACTCTCATTGCCTAGAGTGATAGCTATGTTTGAAAATTGTCCAATATATTAACTATCCCAAAAGCATTTATAGCCTTGGCACATGCATAAGAATAGTAATTTCTTAATTGAAATGAACCTTTGACTAACAGTAGAAGTTTCAGGGACCATAACAGAGCAGTGGGTAAACATTTTAGGCTGGTGGAATTTCTTAGTAACCTGAAAATTACAAGGATTACGTAGTTATCAATGCACAATATAGGTCCTGAATCTACATATCCTATTGCCTTTGCCATGTGATACTCAAATCTTTCACTTTTTGTTTGTTTGTTTTTTAGCATAAAACCAGACTTGGATTTATGTGAAACCAAACCCAATAGTTCTGATGATCTTTCTGGGATTTCTTGAGTAAAGTGATCTTTTAATAGGTAGCTTATTTCTTTGATTGAACTGATATACTGCAAATGTCATCAAGGATTTAAACAAATAAAAGACTTTGAACTGCATAATCTTAGATCAGGAGGGATGTTATCATGCAGGTGAGGTGAGTTGAGACCTTTTTGAATAGGACAGTACTTTGATCATCCCAGACATATAAGGGGGGTACTTTTCTTTAAAGTTGTCAGGAGGAAGATATTTAACAGCTGCTCATGTTCAAGTTAAGGGAGGAAATGTTTTCAACAATAAGACTTCCTTCTATCACACCTCAGTCTCTCCTGCTGTACTGTATATTTCACATTCTTCACTCAGTGACAGAATTGATATGCATTGGGCCTGCCGTCAGTGGTCATAAAGCCAAGCTATTCCTCAAAGATTGTTCATCTACTACCCTTGTAAGATTGTTGCTTACTACCCTTCTCTTTCCTTGTTTGAACAAACTCAATCCCTTTAACTTTTCCACTGGAATTATATTTGCATGTTTCGCTCTATGCAAACATTTTAATCTCTTAGCAACTAATGCATGGTGGGGATTTACTACACCATCACCAACCACCCACTCATATCCATTTATTTTGCATTTCACTTTTGGGATTCCATGAATGGCAGCAACCTGCTGCCACCAAGGAAACTGAACCATACCCTGAACTGATTTATAAATATGTCTCCTCTTCGCTGCCTTTGAGATGTAAAGAGGAGGCTTGGATCCCTGGTGATAGGATGCATCTGTCAGGAAACAAATGGCAGAAAGAGGTGACTGGCAATAAAGTCCAAAAGGGGATCTGCAGATTCTCTTACAATAATCATAGTGGTGGTAAAATCACCTGTGAAATATTATAGTCTTACTGTTATTATTAATAATGATGCTGTTTAACAAGGCAAGCATTAAACTGAGCCTAGTCACTTATGAGCATCATATGTAATGGAATGAGTCTCATATTAGAGATCAGGAGATTTGGGTTAATCTTGGTTCTGTCTTGATTGATGACTTGAATGATTTAATTCCATAAACATTATTAAGCACCTATATTGTGTAGAGCAACATGTGTGGCACTAAGAATAAAAAAGAAATGTCTTCTGTCTTCAACGTATTCATGATGTAGTGGGTCAAATCAATTAATCTCATTTCTAAGATTTTTAAAATGGAAGTTTGACATTAACTTATCTCCAGGGTCACTTTCAGCTTTACATCACCAGTATCTAAACTGCATAATCTTGAACATTTCTTATCATCAAGTTTCTTTCTTTTCTTGTTTACAAAGAAACATTGAAATGCAGAAGTTACTTTCAACAACAATCTTGCAGCTGATAAACTAGTGTGACCTTAAAAACTTTTCTAACATATCCAAGTCTCAGGTCCCTTACTAGCAAAGTCAGAATATTAATATCTACTTCTCAAAGATGAAGGGACGAAAAGAAATAATTTAGGCAAGCCTTGGCACAAAGAAAGTACTCAATAAATGTTAGCTATTATTATATTTATTAATAGATTTTTAGAAGGATGAAATGTAAAATAATTTATATAAATTACTAGTACAGTGTTGGGTACATAGAGAGCTCTCAAATATGGAAACTAGTATTATCTGATTATTAGTGCTCTTATTATTTTAAACCGTAGTCATTATGTCATTTATATTGATTAAATTCATTGCAAACTCATGAGGAGAATTTTCAGTATATATTAAGAGTTAGATTCATAGAGGATAAGCTACTTGTTCAAGATCATACAGTTTCCCTCCCAACGGGGGAGGGGGGGAAAACTAGAAGAAGAAAAAAGGAAAACGTTGAATTTAGAAAAAACATGGCCAACAATTTATTAAACTGCAAAAACGGCTTGGTTAATCAATCAACATTAGTCTCTGGAGGACCAGAGTTCTGCATGTAGTTGCAGGTAGTAAGGGCATGTGAGTGTTATTTCCTTCACTCCTTCAACACATTCCTAAACACAACTGTGGACCAGACACTGTGCTGGGTAGGGACATAGGTAGAGAGAACAGACATAGCCTCTGCTTCCATGAAGCTGAAAATCTAGCAAAGGAGAATTTTAATAGCCAAATTATTACCCCAAATTGCAAGTGGGACCCAAGAGAATATATGTTTGCAAGGGGAATTTGGCCAACAGGTGAGAGAATTTTCCCATGAGAAAGTGATGACCGGGCCACCAAATTCTGCGGAATAAAGAGGAATTGTTTAGATGAAGGGAGAGGCTGAGTTAGGCTCTTCAATCCAAGAGAGGCACACAGTAGGAGGGAACATTTTGTATCCCAGCAACAGGAAATCTTGACTAGAGCAAGAAGGCAAAGATCAGAGTGATGTGAAAAGAAACTGAGAAAGTAAGGGTCTGGAAGAAGGCAGAATACAACATCTCATGCCTCTTGTTAAATATTTGGTCTTTATCGTAAAAGCAATGAGAAACCACCAAAGGCTTAACTTGCTGGGGATACAATCAGATGTATATTTTGCTAAGTCCAAAATGGCTATGATGGGAAGAACAGATTGACATGTATAATTTTGTTGTTCAAGTGGGTAGCTCCACTATTCCTATATTTGACCTGGTAAGGGATAGGACTGTAACATTATAGATGAAGACATTACCAATGTACAATTCTCCTCGCATCATTAGGGCCTCTTATGACCCTGATGATATAAAGAAAATAAAGATCATTATAGTTCACCAACTCTTTTATTAACCTGATATCTAACAGGATAGCCTCAAATTTGTTTCAGGGAAGATCCCAATGCCACAATACCCCTACCAATAATTCTGTGCTGCCATCACCATCATTCATGCTTTTATTCATTCATTTATATATTCAGCAAATATACATGGAGAATCTGTAAATAATAATCTGTGTTCTAGATGATAAGAATTCATCAAGAAATAAGAGACGAAGCCCTCTTCCTTCAGGGAGCTTAATTCTTCATAACAATAGGATACAGTAAACAAAAGGAGGTAAATTTCAGATTATGAATTTGTCACATTATGATTAATGCTATGAAGAAAAACAGAAGGGTGCCATAGAGGAAATATGCCACAAGAGAAAACATCACTGAAAAGAAATTTAAGCAAAGACCTGGAGGAGATATCTTGGTGAGGATAAGTGTATTTAATGAGAAGAAACAGTATGTGGGAAGGCTCTGGGTTGAGAGATGTTAAGGGAACATCAAAACAGCCAGTGTGACTGGAGCCGAGTGAATGAGACATAGAATATAGAAGATGAGGTCAGAGAGGTAATGAGGTGTGGGGACAGATTGTGCAGGATCTTAAAGGCCATGCTTGGGGCTTTAGATTTTATAACTTGTACAAAGCCCTGAGAGATTTTTGAGTCAAGAGGTAATGTCAAGATTGAAATTTAGTATTACAGCAATTACTCTGGCTGCTGGATAAAGAATCCTCAGTACTCTGCACAAGAATAATTACACATTCCTGTGTATGCTCCCAGTCTAACAATCAAACACCAAAAATACTGGTGGAGGAACTTATGCATTATTTGCCTTTGTCTTATCTATATTATTAATCAAAATGAGTTATAACTATCCTTAAGCAAGAATGTCTGTAAACCCAATCCTTGAGATAAAGATTCTTCTTCTTTTTTCTTTTTTTTTTTTTTTTTTTTTTGCGGTACGCGGGCCTCTCACTGTTGTGGCCTCTCCCGTTGTGGAGCACAGGCTCCGGACGCGGCTCACGGGCCCAGCCGCTCCGCAGCATGTGGGATCCTCCCAGACCGGGGCACGAACCCGTGTCCCCTGCATCGGCAGGCGGACTCTCAACCACTGCGCCACCAGGGAAGCCCCTTTCTTTTTTTTTTTTAAATTAGAGTGCAGAAGATGGTCATTATGATAAAAAAAAAAAAAAAAGAAAAGAAAAATGAAAAAAGACTGCATTTTAGGGATAGAATGTCAGATACATAGTTCTAACACTGAAAAGGAGCAAATGGGGGTAGTGGAATAAACCCTGTACTGTTCAAGCTCAAGGTCCAGAAGAGTTTATTCTAAGAGTGTTTGAATATTTCTTTTTTAAATAAGTTAAGCAGAAGAGCGAACTTTAACACAATGTGTTTAAAAAAGAAAAAGGATGCCTGTTTCATTACTTTCAAGTGAGATTTCTTACTTACTTTCAAGATGCCAAGAATCTTCCATATGAGGATAAGCACAGTGTAATTGCATTTGCAGTGGAACCCATTCTTTTCCCTCCTTTGAGATTTGGTTGCCTTTTTTTTTTCTGGAATAAGACTGTTTGATCCATATCTCTGACCAGCTCATGTTCTAACACTGAAACTTTGAGCATTATTTCTTAACAAATATGCACTCTAGTTTCTTCATCAATTAAAGGGGAATAATATAATATCTATCTCACTAGGACTTTACAAGGATTTTTATAATATATGCAAAGTGTGTAGGATAATCCTTGGTCTAGCAAGTGGCTTGTTGGAAGAGGATCCCAGAAATACACTGGGGGTTTAATGTTACTGGATTAAATGTTCTTTATTTTCAAGCGTTTTTATGTAAATGTCAACCTACATACCTTGCTAAAATTTTAAACCAGTATCATTTTTTTCTTCAGCAAATTATGTAGATATAATGAGAATATAGTAGTAACAGTTTTCTATTCATCTAAAGTCTTCTGATTAGCTCAAATGTATTATAAATATTAACTCCTTAAATCTGTAATGTACCTTCAAATAAGAGAGACAAGATTTTTTTTTTTTTTTCGGTACGCGGGCCTCTCACTGTTGTGGCCTCTTCCATTGCGGAGCACAGGCTCCGGATGCGCAGGCTTAGCGGCCAAGGCTGTGGGATCTTCCCAGACTGGGGCACGAACCCATGTCCCCTGCATCGGCAGGCGGACTCTCAACCACTGCACCACCAGGGAAGCCCAAGAGACAAGATTTTTATCACCTTTCTATACCCAGTGTCACAGAGAGGTCAAATGCATCGTGCAAGGTCATATAATAGGACAGTTTTCACTCTGTTGAATCTTTCAACGAAGGTTACATAGATAGTAATAACTATTATTTAACAGGATTTCTTCTTTTTCTTCCCCAAGATGACGACTCTTTGGGAGAGCGATTTCTTTCTTTATATTTATTATTTCAACAACAATGTCATGGCTGTTGCTTCCTAGACATTCTCTAAAGGCCCTAATAAGTGTGTGTGTGTGTGTGTGTGTGTGTGTATGAAAGGGAGAAAAATGTGTTATAAAAGTGAAACAGAAAAATATTTATCTCTTTATTACACATCTGTGCTATCTTTGTGAGGGCCTCATAAGTCACTTTCAATAATGAGGAAATAACATTAACCCAGCCAGATACTTTATCTGAAAAGATAAGAGTAGCAGCTTATTTGCAACAATGATAGAGTCCATTGGATAAGCTTCTTGTCAACGTTGAAAATGTTGTTCATTTAAATAAATTATATTTAAATAAATTATATTCCTAAAATATATGGGAATAAATAATTTCAAAATGAGGTTACAGATGAGGGATTTAATATCTGAAAAGACTACAGGTCTAGCAAGATTGAGAGAACCTAAGCAAATGTAATTTACAACATATAATTGTGCTGTTAAAATCTGAAAAGGTTAAGTTCAGAAGAGTCCAGGGGAAAAGTGAAAGTTTGTTAGTTCAGATTCTTATCAAGCAACACAAGAACACATTAGGGATATCTCAGGCATTGTCTATGGTATTAGCGTCTTTCTTTCCTTACTATAAGTTCTTTGGGTACTAAGGTTTTTCTTCTCTTTTCCCACAGTTCTGGATACAGAGGATTTAGTTTAAAGGACCCATCCTCCTTTACTGAGTTGCTTTGGCCCTATCAGCATCCTTGGGTAACTTCAAAGAATATAGAAGAATCTCAGGAAATTTTCGGGGCCACTTATGTTCAGCATAAAATGAGAATCTTTGTGCACAACCCATCCAAGATTTTCCCAAAGATATCTAAGACATAATGTTTTATTGGTTTCCCAAATTCTCATCGAATTCTGACCCTGTCAACAGAAAAAGGGAGTGGAGTTTCAGGTTCTGTTTATTAAGTGCCCTCATATTACCATCACATTATTATCCCAAACTCTATCTTCACAATAATCATCCAAAATATCAATGGATTATCTTGTGCCTGAAGTTGTACTGAACCTTTTACATCAAATATGTAATTTAATCCTCTCGAATAACTTAAAAGCATGTGCTATTGTTCCCGGCCTAATACTGCTAGTTTAGCAATCTAAGATGTGTTGGGTTGTTACTATGTTCCAGGCACTATTGTGAGTACTTCATATATATTAACTTATTTAATTCTTCCCCAAAACATGGTAAAATAAATCTAATAGCATTCTCATTTAACAGAAAAGGAGATAAAAGACATAGGAGAAAAAAAATCTTCTTTTTTTGGTGGGGAGGGATGGTTAGTAAGTTGAGTCAGGATTCATATTCAGGGCATCTTTTTCCAGAGCCCATGGGTCAGTTCTAACTATCAACCATCATTGAATATGTCATAATTGTAGATATACTATAGGTTACATGCCAAGTTCAATAGATTTGAGACTCAATGGAGTAAAAAACTCATAAAAGAGGAGCCCTTAGTGAGGCATAGCTCAGATCCCAGTGAAGACAAAGAAGAACATTCCTTAGGCAGGTCTTAGCTGCGTCCACAGTAGAGTCTCCAAGAGACCCAGGCATCAAGCACCACAGAAAAAAGCCCTCAAAGAACTTAGGAAGAATGGAATACTGAATTTAAAAGAAATACGACTCTATAATACATCATCATGTTTCTAAAGTACATGGTCCTCATCCAAAAACCTTTTTGTAGCTACATATGGTAATGGATGTTAACTTGACTTATTGTGATCATTTTGTAATATATACAAATATAGAATCATTATGTCGTACACCTGAAACTAATATAATGTTTTGCCAGTTACACCTCAGTTAAAAAAATAAAGAAAAAAAGAAAAGAAAGACTCTGCAATACATCACCATGTTCCTAAAGTATCTGATTCTCATCAGCATACAGCAAGCACTGTCCGTAACTTCATTCTAAGAATGCTCAGGATGGATACAACTTATACACGGGCTTCCACAGAACGACCAGTGGCTATGAGGAGCATTATGTAGAGAAGGACTCTGTGGCCTTCTCTGGCATCACTAGGAAGGCCTGGCAGGAGGCTTGCCATGGGCACAGTCAGGAAGCATAGTAGGACAAGGAACTGGAAGGGTGGCTGTTCCTATCATACATGTCACTATCTCTTCTTTAAACCTCAAGACTGCCAAAATCACTGCTAATTCCTGATTTTCTGCATATGGTGGTGCCATTTAGTTCTCTGCCGTCTTTCTCAAAGCAGTAGCTTCATGAACCTCTTGATGCTTTCACCAGTCTAGTTCAGAGAAATTTCCTAGCTAACCCAGAAACCTTCCCAGTATTTGGAATTTCCATACACTTCTTTCTGGTTTCCAGCTCAAGGAACATAACTCAAACTCCTGCTGTCCATAGGGAAGGTCACTGAATCATCAAATTATGAGCTCTGGTTAGGTGAAGTCTTCTATAATCACTCAAATGAGCCTCTGCCTCTCATTTCATCCCCTGATGGCCACCAGACCTGGCTTGGAAGCTGACCCAAAGAACCATAAGAAACAGTCAGTTGTGCTACTAAAGGTATTAGCCTATCAGTGTAAAAACCTTTCCTGCATTGGCAATATATGTGTGACATAGTACATGTGCCTTTATGTTAAAGATATAGATGGATAGATGTTAGATAGATAGATAGATAGATAGATGATAGATAGAATTAAATAATAAGGAATTGTAGAACTAGAGTAGATACAGCATAGAAGCAGAAAGGGATAAGGAAAGAGAACTAATATGGAATGTCTATCATGTACAAAATAAAAAATCTGCTAGATTCTTTCTGTATCATGTTCAATGTTCACAGTAATGCTGTGAAGTCAGAGGTCAAGAGCGCGGTCACTGGAGCCAAACTGGGCTTGAATCTTACCTCCAGTATTTAACTAGTGTTATGACTTTGAGCGTGTTCATTAACCTCATTATGTCTCAGTTTCCTCCTCTGTAAAATCTGGATAATAGTGCTACCTATTTCACAAGGTTATTGAGTTTTTAGAACAGTGCCTGTCTAATAATAAGCATTGAATGAGTATTAGGTATTGATTTTATTATACTGAATTTTGCCAGTATTCACACAGAAAGTGGTGAAGAATCCTGATTGAATTCCAAAGGACTAAATCTATAATGATCTAAGAACATAACTCAAAATTCAATTAAGAATTTACATTATTTTGCCTTATGTTATTTACTGACCATCCATTCATCAAATATCATTGAGCACCTACTATCTGCTGGGCACTTGGAATACATCAGTGAACAAAAGGAGACAAAGATCTGTGCCTTTTTAGAGGTGATATCCCAGCTGGAGTGCTGGTGAAAGCAGACAGTAAACCGTAGTCGTAATAAATAAGTAAAGTACATATTATATTGAAAAAGAAATAATTGTTATAGAAAAAAAAGCAGAGCAAGGTGATGAAATCCAGGGGAGCAGGTAAGGTACAGGTAGAAATTGTAATAGTCATGTGGTCGAGAGAAATCAGAAGCAACTGACACTTTTTTCATTCAAACTTCTGCATGGCAAATAGTAAAGGCCCCAGTTGATGATTGTTAAGCTTAGCTAAACCTTGAAGAAGTGAGGGCATCTGTCTGCTTGTTACAGTAGTCTGGAATTAAACAAATCTGAATTTGAATACTAGTTCCAGAACTTGGGCGAGTCTTTGAACCTCAATTCTTTCATCCATAAAGAGAAATAATAACATCAACAATGCAGAATTGCTAAAAGGATTAAATAGGATAATTTATGTGAAATGATTTTCTCAGTGCTTATTGAGTGCTCTCTGGCCACAGTTAATGATAGCCATGGCCCTGTGTAGGATGCTCAATATGAGGTATTCCCTTCAGGGATCTTGGGTTCAACATTTAAAGCCCCAGTGTCTTGTGAATGCACTGTTATTTTCCTTTAGATATGGATGAAAATAATGAATAATGTAGTTACTTCTGGGCAAGAGATCAGAGATTGGAAGCCAGGTTGACACACCTACAGAAAGAGTATATTGTGACTACTGCCACAGACCCAAAAGCCTGACACTTTACAGCATGTGCCCAAGACTGGGAAGCCATCAACTGTGCCCCTCTTATAAGCCATTCATTGACTGTCCTTTGCATACATATTTGCATTCCTAAGTTTAGGCTCTACTTTAAGGTAAAAGCCCACTCTATGGGGGACTTGTTTTATCTTGGCCACCATCTTCCACTAACTTGAGAGAAATGGATGTGCCCTAAATTTTCCTTTTGAAAAAGTAAAACCTAATTTCTATAGAGAGAAACAGACTAAATTAATTTTGTTCCTATGTTTAGGCCCTGTATGCTCACTATGTGGGGAGATTGGGCACTATAGAAATAGATTTCTATTATAAATCCTCTAACAAAAATAATAAGTCCCTCATTACCCTGGGAATAAAACCACAGCTAATAAATGCAAACGATTGGTTTGAGTACTCTGCTCAGGATAAGGCAAGTAGATCTTTAAATGACTCTGCACTTGTATTCTTTATTAATTAAATTACATAGTAGTTAACTCCCAATTGAAATTGAGTATTTGTTGTAAAGTGGGACATCCCAATCCTATTCCCCTGTCAAGTTTCCATTTTGATTTAGATTTTAGTTAGATTTCTTTAGGAGTCTCTATTTTACCATAGGTATTTGAATCAAAATACCTTTCTTTCTTTCTTCATTTATTTGTAATTAATCTACAAAGTTTCTTCACTGTAAGACACAATTATTGTAGAATGATCAAAATTAGCTAGCATGCAATGTATCTGATAAATAGTAACTCTGGAAATCAAGCAGGGTGTCCCCACCATAAGGCATGTGTTCAATTCCTCAAAGCAGGAGTGTTATTTATAGTTTATATTGTCATGTGTAATTAAAGGTTATGTATCGCAGGAGGGTGGGTGTCTGGGGAGAAGGCAAAGCGTTACATTTGTTAAGCAGCCACTATGTCCAAGGCATCATGCTGGGCACATGGTGTGTAACTTATTCAATCTTGTGAGTAATATTAGCCTAATGAGACATTTGCAAGGTTAAATGTCATATTAGAGAGAATAACCATTTCAGAGAGCTGGATATTGGTTATCCTGGGTTTTAAACCTGATTGACCAGCTCCAAAATGCTCTTCTCCTTTCACTAAATCAGAATAAATCTGGTATTCTTAGATTTAGGTATGTATTTTTATTTTTTTAATCAAAATAATGGAACAGCTGCAATGGATCCCAATTTTTCTTAGTTTGTGAAAGATATGACTTTAACTGCAGTGTGTTTAAGAGTTAGGTAGACTATACAATACGTGTGTACACACATACACATGAGTTGTTTTAGGAGCCCAGTGGCACCAGCCTGCCACTCATGTAATGCTAAGTCACACCATTTCCTGGGTTTGAAATCTCATCAATTATATGCCATACAGCGAATGCAATATACCTTTTAAAATCATTTTTATTTCTTTTTTATTGTGATAAAATACACATAGCATAAAATTTATGATTTTAACCACTTAAAGTCTACAGTTCAGTGGCATTAAGTACATACAAAGTACTGTGCAAACCATCACCACTATCTGGTTCTGGGTTCTGTGCCCCAAAAGGAAACCCATATCCATTAAGCAGTCAGTCCTCTTTACTCCTCCCCTCAGCCCCTGTAAACCACTAATTTACTTTTTGTCTTTATGGATTTGCCTACTCTGGATATTTTATATAAATGGAATCATACAATACATGACCTTTTGCGACTGGCTTCTTTCATTTAGTATCATATTTTCAAGGTTCATCTATGTTGTAGCATATATTAGTACTTCATTCCGTTTTTTGATAAAAAAATATTCCATCATATGGGTATATCATTTATGTTTACCCATTCATCAATTGATAGATATTTAAGGGGGGGACAGAAACTGTACATTAAATGTATATATCAACTGAAAAATGCATCCACATCTTCAAAAGGCTAAAATATGGCAAAATGAGCATCTTAAAATTGAAGAAGTGGGATCATTTACTGAAAAACACTCTATTTGAGCTGTGTCTCTCTGTATGTTATTTTACAGGGGTGAATCAGAGACTGGATTTAGTGGCTCTTCAATAAATTTTTGTTTTATTAATAAAATAGCAGCGTCTTTGTTTTCGTGTAAAAAATCATTAGGGAAAAAGAGCTAGTGAATAAATGAGCCAGATTTCTTCTTACACAGTTGTCACCTGTCATAGGGGTTTATAAATTCTAGGAAAGCCTTATATGTCCATTCCAGATGCCAAAAAAAAAAAAAAAGCCTTGATTTAGTTTGAGTTCCTGCTGTGAAATATAAAGTATGGAAAACTAAAATGTGCATTCTATTGTACATGAATGTACAAAGCAGCATTATTTGTAATAGCCCCAAACTGGAAACAAATCACATATCCGTCAACAGGTGAATGGATAAACAATTGTGATATATCCATTCAGTATACTTATCAGCAGTAAAATGAATGAAGCTATTGAGACAGCAACAGCATGGATGGATCTCAAAATAATTATGTTGAAAGAAAGAAGTCTGATAAAAAGAAGTGCATACTGCATAAATGCATTTAGATAAAACTCTAGAAAATGCAAACTAATCTATAGTGATAAAAAACAGATCAGCAATGGGGAGCAGGGAGAGGCAGGAAGGAGGAATTGCAAAGGAAAATAAGAAAACTTTTTGGAATGATGATGATGTTTATTGTCTTGGTTGTGATGATAACTTCATAGGAGTATAAAGATGTCAAAATTTATAAAATTGTACACTTCAAATATGTGCAATTTATCATATCTTGATTAGATCTCAATAAAACTGTTTTTAAAATCATGATTAACTAAAAAATAAATACATAAATGCATGTCCCAGATCATAGCTGTGAATGACCTTTCATTCAGAGAAAACATAAAGCAAATTATTACTATTAGCAAAAAAAAAGAGGGTGGATGGCTAGCAATTAGTTTTTGTTTTATTTTTTAACATCTTTATTGGGGTATAATTGCTTTACAATGGTGTGTTAGTTTCTGCTTTATAACAAAGTGAATCAGTTATACATATACATATGTTCCCATATCTCCTCCCTCTTGCGTCTCCCTCCCTCCCACCCTCCCTATCCCACCCCTCCAATACTGGGCACCAGGGCCCATCCTATTGGCTATGCTGAGAGAAACAATTACAGGTATATACAATCTTCTGATAGAGTCATCTGGTAATGAGTAGAAGCCTATGTTTATGCTCTCAATGTTTAACCGTAACCTTATCAGAAATATACATGCACTCCATTCCTTCATGAGAATGTGGAAAAAAAAAAAAAAAAAGACCGGACAAGTGGTTCTGTCTTAATATCATAAGCATATCAAAGGCAGCAAGCACACGCAAGCTGCAGATAGTTGTATTGTTATGCTACTCTTGGGTAGCTGTCCTACCACACATATGGCTAACTCAGGGGTAAGTATTGACAGTTCAGTTAATGCCAATTCTTTGTGGACAGGCTGAGTAGGTTGGAAATGGATAATCAATTTATGTACATAAAGACAGAAAAGTGTTCAACAAAATGAATTAACACTGAACATGAGGCCAATGGTTTCTGATTTTGCCCATTCTAAGCAACAGAATCTTGAATATGGTAGTCAAGTATGCAGATTATATGGATAACCAGACGGTTCACTTAGCATAGGACTTTGGGAAGAACACAAAATTATTTATTGAAGATGAAGACACTGTATTGAGAATTATGTTGATGGTACAGAGTCCTAGACAGCCAGCTTTAAGCCATGTTGTGTGTTTCTACACTAATCTCCAGTTTCTTTTCACCTACAAAAGTGGATTCTTTGGGGGTTTTTTTTTTTTTTTTTTTTTGCGGTACACGGGACTCTCACTGTGGTGGCCTCTCCCGTTGCAGAGCACAGGCTCCGGATGTGCAGGCCCAGCGGCCATGGCTCACGGGCCTAGCCACTCCGAGGCATGTGGGATCTTCCTGGACCGGGACACGAACCCGTGTCCCCTGTATCGGCAGGTGGACTGTCAACCACTGCGCCACCAGGGAAGCCCCAAAAGTGGATTCGTAACACACATAGCTAAGGATATAGATCTGACCCATTTCAAAAACATTTTGTATCCCACTGGTACCGACACCCTGGGGCCTCGTCCTGCTTATGATGTCTGCTTCTTGCTTTAGGACCACTAATATGATTATTCATTCTTAGTCATTGCCTGTTAATCTCCAGAATGGCTGTGTGCTGCTAGAGCACTCTTTCCTCAACGTGAGTATTTAAACTCGTGGCATCTTTGAAAGATGGCACTTTGGCATCTTACTTCTTTGGCAGCTTACTTTGGCATCTTACTTCTCTTTTAGGATCAGCATTAATTTTACATCTGCTGACCTGTCACCTCAATCTCCTTCAACACTCCCCTGCACATGCACACACATGCACACACATCCCTTCAGTGGGAATATTCACGTTCTGCTTCAAGTCTTGCTGAAAACGCATTGCCTATTGGGCAGAAACATGAAAACATCGATGCCACAGTACCTACTTGTACAACTCCACTGACTGTTCCCCAGGCAATAGTAACTCAGGGAGTTACTGCTCATTCACTTCACGCCTAACATTATGTGAGTTTTGCAAGCCTGACCAGAAATCTCTACTATAGAGTAGAGGTCAAGATGCTGAATGTACCCGCATGCATCTCGCAAAGAGTAATTTTCTCTCAGTGCTGGATCACAATATTCTAATTGTATCTCCATAATAGAAAGTGTGCTTCATCCTACAATGTGTTCCAAATGAAATTTTAAAAACCCACATGAGGCAAAAGACATAATGAACAGAAAATATTACCTGGGATTTCCGATGTCTTTGCCTCTTGATTTCCATTTGCTTTGGTAATTGGAAGGTGGAACAGATGGTGACAATCTCATTGAATATGGTGTCCCCATTATAATAGCCCATTCTGCCGAGCAATTCTTCACAAGCAAAGGATGCATTAGAAGGAACTGTGGCTTTCAAAAACTGATGATGAGCTCTGGGGGATGGGTGATTATGCAGGGGATACTGTGGGTGGTTTATGGCCCTTAGATGCAGCTGCTTTGTGAAACTTGTGACACCTTTTGCAGTCCACAGAGGAGGAAAATGGAGACATAAAAGTGGACAGCTGGATTTCAGTGATTATTAGCATCACAACTCCCGCTTAGAAAAGCTCCCAGGTCCATTGCCCAGTAAAGCTAACATCTCCCCAAACAGCCCCCTGTTTCTGGCCTTGCCTGACGACGAAGAAAACCAACTCCAAATTATGGGTATAACTCATATTTTGAAAGGCCATAAAGAGCAAATTCAACCACAGGCAGCAACTGTACAAAATACAAATGAAAGTGGCTTTGTTCTAATTTGATCACTTTTAGGATCAGGCAACAGGTAGTTGTTGAAATAACCCACCTTTTCACAACTACTGTCTTATTGCAAAAATCCTCTCCAATCATATTAGCAAACGCAATAACTTAAAATGAAACTGGTATAATTCATAAAACGCTACAGGTGAATGGAAATCAAGGTGTTTGTAAATACTGTCCCTCTGTACATTTTCCGGCTTGCTGGGAGTCTTATAGAGAATTAAACATTTTGGGGTTCTACTTGATAAGGTGGCATTTGCTATCAATTTATAGGTTTGAGTTGCAAGACAAGCAATCAAGAGGCTGGTTATTTCCTTCTGGGTGTTTTGCACATAATTGGAATAGCAGAGAGAAGAGAGGTGACAGCAGGTTCTGCTGGTGTGAAAGAAACTCTGCCTTTTCCCCTACCAAAGGAATCAATATTACACTCTTAAAACAAAATAAAAACCTTCTCTGCATCCCATTAAATATCTGCTTAAAACTTATTTGTATTGCTTACATGTTCCCATTAAATGTAAGGTGTGATTCTCAGCATCTTATTCAGCCCGTATTTTCTTAATGGAATCATATCTTTTCTCCTTATACATCCATGCTTATTTGAATTCTCCTTTTAAAATAGAACCAGGAAGAGATTTATTTAATCATTTATTTTTCTATTATAAAAGTCGTACATGCTTATTAAATGAAACAAGGCCACCAAAAAAAAGAAAACAGAGAAAATCAAGAATTTATATAAACCTATTCATGTTAACATTTTGGTTATTTTTCCAGTTTTGTTTTGTATAGATAGATTTACAAAAATATTTTAAAATAATTATAGAGATACAATTCTGTATGCTCTATTTTGTAATTAACTGGGAACCTACAATTTGTGAATGAATATTTAAATTGTTGAATAATATTCTATTGGTTTGGTTAGGTGCTATCAATTTTTTTAAAAAGTCATTGTATTTTTTTTTTTTTTTTTTTTTTTGCGGTACGCGGGCCTCTCACTGTTGTGGCCTCTCCCGTTGTGGAGCACAGGCTCCAGACGCGCAGGCTCAGCGGCCACGGCTCACGGGTCCAGCCGCTCCGCGGCATGTGGGATCTTCCCGGACCGGGGCACGAACCCGTGTCCCCGCAGGCGGACTCTCAACCACTGCGCCACCAGGGAAGCCCCTCATTGTATTTTTGAACATTAAATTTGTTTCTAAATATTTTGGTATTACAAATAATACTATGATGGAGAATTTTGTGTATAAGAACTTTATGTAGTAGAATTATTTATTTAGAAAAAATTTCACATTTAGACTCTATATTTCCAAAAGTGGTGCCATTTTAGCAGTGCCTCATTAGCAGTTTATGAAGCTGTTGTGGACATTACAAGGTTTTTTAAAAGTTTTCTTATTTGATATGCAAACCGGTATCTCATTTTAATTTCTTTGATTACTATTGAGGCTGAGTATTTTGCCATTTGTTTTAATCTAATTTTATTTTCTCTTTTATGAATTGTCCATATGAATTTTCCATATTTATCTGTCAGAAGTTTTCTCTTTTCTCCTTTGCATGAATGTTCTCTATAGTAGAAATGTGGTATCATACTTGATGTATCATTGTTTCCCAACTTGTTGCCTTCATTTTAATTTTGTTTATTTCTGCAGGGGAAGTTTTTAACTTACATGTAGTTAAGTGTTAGTCTTTTCTTTTGGACTTATTTTGTGGCTTTTAAGCTTAAAACGTCCCTACTGACACTGATGTTCAGAAGCTTTAAAAGAAAGATTATATGGATTCTTTTTATGTATTTAAGTTTTATTCCATCCAAAGTTTCTATTCTTAATAAACTATGGCAACCAAAATGGATTAATTCTTTCCCAAATGTTAATCAACAGTTCCAACACCAGACTCCAGTTACTGAATAACATTTTTCTTTGTCACTGACTAGGAATGCTTCCATAAACGCACACACACACACACACACACACACACGTATCATGAAGATAATTCATTTGCATTGCTTTAACACAGTGAGGTTTGTCCCAACAGGAAGGATTACTGCTTTAAATTCAGATATTACCAGGGCTGACACTCTTGTCAGAGTGCTCTATGTGTTGAGTCAGCCCCGCTCAGTGCCAACCTAAGTGAATTATATCAGAGTTCATCACTTCCCCTTGGGACCTGCATGGGTCTGTTGACAGCCCATCACTCTTGGATCAGTTCCCTAATCCTAACCATGCCATTCCAGCTCCCCACACCCCCATCTCAATTTTCACCAACGTTTGACTCTGAAGTGGCAACATACTTTCTAAATTAGCTCCCCCAAATAAACACAAGGGCTCAATGACTTAGAAATACCCAATATAGACTACCCTCCAACAACGGCCAAGAAGAAATTCAAGACTAATTATTTTCTCCTTCTCCCATTTGTATCTATTTTCCATTTCTATAGGACAAGACGGCACTCTCTACTTGCCTAAATAGCAGCTAATCTATCGGACCTCCAAGGCTGACACTAAATACGCTATCAGAGACCACTATACCTGACATATTGACTTCCTATTACTGCTATAACAAATTTTCACAAGTCACAAACTTGAGATTTAAAACAAAACAAATTTATTCTCTTACAGTTCTGAAATTTAGAAAACTGAGTTTCAATGGGCTAAAATTAAGGTGTCAAGAAAGACTGTTTTGCTTCTAGGTTCTAGGAAAGAATCCATTTCCTTTCTTTTTCAGCTTCCAGAGACCATCTGCATTCCTTGGCTCACGGTCCCTTACTCTATTTTCAGAGCCTGCTGCCTGGAGTCTTCAATTCTCTCTGGCTCTCAGGCTTTGCTCTTTCACTTATAAGGATCCTCGTGATTACACTGGGCCTACCTTGATAATCTCCACGCCTCAAGATCCTTAATTACAGCTGCAAAGTCCCTTTTGCCATGAAAAGTAGCATATTCATAGGTTCCAGGGATTAAGATATGGATATATCTAGAGATCATTATTCTGCCTGCTACTCTAAAGTTGGACTAAGTAAGGAAACCATGCCCCCACAGAAGTGGAAAAATCAGGTCCAAGTTTGGATTAGTATGGTAATAATTCAGTGTGTACACAGTGTGTACTGGGTGGGTATTTTTGCCCATTTTATTCACTCATTAATTTTTCATTTACTTGTTCAGGAGAGACAGCATAGAATAGTGTTTAATTAATTATTCACTGGAAACAAAATATTGGGTTTTAATCCCTAACTCTGAATCTTATTGCCTAGGGAGTTATTTAATAAATACTCTGTGCCTCAGTTTTCTCATCGATAAAATGGTGAAAGTAGTAGTATCTATCTCATAGAGTAGTTGTGTCCAATGAATTCATTCATGTTGAGAGCTTAGGAAAATGCCTAAAATGTAAAAAATACTCAAAAAAATTTAGCAGCTATCATCCTCATCCTCCTCATTATCATTATTCATTCATTGAACAGATATTTTCTGAATCCCAGGTACTAAGCTATATACTAGAATTTATACGCATTTTCTTTCAAAATTCTCAAAATCTAGAAGTCACAGGCACCTAAAGAAAAAACTGAGTGACAAACCATACTCTGCTAAAGTTAAAACATTTAGGGATGCACAGAAAATTGAATAATTGATCCTGAGGCCGTTGCATGGTGTGTGTGTGTGTGTGTGTGTGTGTGTGTGTGTGTGTGTGTGTGTGTGTGTGTGTGTGTGTGTGTGTGTGTATATTGGGGAGAGTGGTAGAGGAAACTATCAATGAAGATGTGCCATTTAAGTTATACATTGAATGATAGATAGGAGTTGAACAATATAATGTGTGCTTAAGTCTTGTCTCTCAGCATAATCAATTGGATCCTATATTGGCTTACTAAACACCTATAATTTTTAACCCTCAGCCTGATTCTGTATGCAGTGGGAAAGAGACATAATATAAAACAGATTAGAATTGTTGTCACTAAGGAGCAAGGGAAACAGGTTTACATACTTCCAACAATGAAGATATACATGCCTAGATATTTACCTTGGGAATAATCAAAAGAAAAACTGAGGGAGTGAAAGATTTCATTTTAGTAGAATATTAAAAGAACCATCCTATACTCTACAGAGGAAGCCTTTCATTCTGTGGATGAAGAAACTGAAATCTAAGTTTATCTAAACTCATATCTCTTAGACAGAAGACCAGACATCAAATTCTTGTCACATAACACATGTTCAGGATCTCTTTGGGTGAAAGCTAAGCTGCCTCAGACTTGAGCTGTAGTCTTTAATAAGTTTTCTTCTGTCTTCCCCACTTTTTAGCAGTATAATATACACCTCTGAAGCAGTCTTATTGCTTTAGTTAAGGATAACTACTTTTTATGATGTCCTAAGAAGCTATCTTTACTTTCAAGATTGATTTTTAATTATTTAATAATTGATAATAATAATCATTACAAGGCCTTTTCTCCAAGTTGGGTGTGCATGTTCAAAGAATGAAATATCCTTTCATTCAGTTCTCAGGAGAGACTCTGTGGTCATTATTATCAGCATTATTATCAGAAAAAAACAGATTTAAAATGATGCAGTAACTTGCTCAAGCTTACATTACTAGTAAGTGGAGGAGCCAGGATTTGAGACCCTTTCTGCCAATTTGAAACATTTGTGTCCTCACAACTTTAACATGGTGATTTGTGGATTTATTTCCAATTTAGCCTTCTTCAAAGGTGAGCGGGCACTGGAGATGAGAAAACCACTGACTAAACTTTGTTGATTCTCTGAAAAAGTGGCTGCTTTTTCCCAGCAATATCCAAGATAGAAACAGTCCTCAGCTGGACATAATTTAGGTCGAGTGAGAGGACCAAGGAAAACAGTATGATCTTCACTGGCAGATACAATCATAAACTTCTTTTAAATCTGCTCTCTAGAAAAATACAGCTGGAGGAACGTGTTACTTACAACTGTCCAGTAAAAGTTCACAGGATATAAGGGTCATCTTTCCATATCATCTCTAACAGCTAAATTCTCAAACAGGCTCACCTTTGAGAACAAAGTGAAAAATAATCCCTAGATATCCTGATAATTTTTGAGGCACAGTTCTTGTTAAAGACATTAAATGGGAGTTAAAGTTCATGTCTCTTGAACATCTCACTAATATTTTCCCAGAAAGGGCACACATAGAAGTAATGATTCACATTATTTCATTATATTTGTCTGTAGTTAATTCTGCTTTTTCCCCAAGTCATTCTTTCTAATACTCTCTCCATTTGTTACGAATGGTGGTGAGAGAGAGATTTATCAGAACTTTTCTTCTTAGAAAAGATATAACATTATTATGTCTATACAGGTTAGGATGTTTGAAGGGCTGTCACATGAAGAGGAAATAGATATGCTATTTCTGGGACTATTAGCAAAATGGGGAAAGGACAGAGTCTTGAGGGAAACTGGGCAGCCAGAGAAGGCATATTTGAGGTCAAGAGAAGGAAATACTTTCTGACAAGCAGTGCTATTCTAGAATAAAATTGGCTTCCTCATGAGGTAATGAGCCTTTCGTCATGAGAAGTGTGCAAGCAGAAGAGAAAAGATTGCTTGTTGGGAATGACATAGAGTATATTCCTGCACTGGTAAGAGATTAGAACAAAAGACATTTTAGGGCCCTTTCTAACTCTGAGATTATGAGTCTGTTGTAAAATTTTATAGATAATAGATAGGTAGGTAGATAGATAGATAGATAAACTCTACCTGAGATGGCTACTGTATCCAAAATCTTTTATATAAACACCTTGCAGCCTATAGATGCTAAATAAACTTGAATTATAGATTTGCTGATTAACAAATAAATGGACAATTGATGATTCCTTGAATGACAGCTATATGTTTTTTGTTTTGTTTTGTTTTGTTTTTTGCTGCGTTGGGTCTTCTTTCCTGCGTGCGAGCTTTCTCTAGTTGTGGCGAGCGGGGGCTACTCTTCGTTGCAGTGCATGGACTTCTCGTTGCGATGGCTTCTCTTGTTGCAGAGCATGAGCTCTAGGCGCACAGGCTTCAGTAGTCGTGGCTTGAAGGCTCAGTAGTTGTGGCTCACGGGCTCTAGTTGCTCCACGGCATGTGGGATCTGCCCGGACTAGGGATCGAACCTGTGTCCTCTGCACTGGCAGGTGGATTCATAACCACTGCGCCATCAGAGAAGTCCAGATAGCTATCTAGAATATACAAAGAAATAATGGCATCGAGAAATAAGCCTTTCTTTTTTCCTCCTTTTTCTAAGCAATATAGCAAGGCAATTTATGGAAGCAGTTTCTTTTTAAAACATCATTTTATTCACTCCAGGAGGCTCCCTTGGAAACAGCAGTGAAAAGGGAGGAGACAGGCCTGAGTAGTAGCTAAATTTACAAGACGGAATTTTCTTGTTGGGAACAGCAATTATTCATACAAAAGCTTGAAAATTTGAGAATTGGAAATTGACTAGTGTCTTCCCATATTTCTAACACACCATAAATTATTCACTGTTGTATAATAAAACACTGCAAAACTTTGTGGCTTAAAACAACAGACTTTTTAAAATTCAAAATATGATTTGACTTGGGTTTAGCTAAGTGGTTCTTCTGCTTGTCTCCTAGACTCTCTCACTGAGGTCAGCTGCCAGTCAGGTGAGTGTCTCTGCTTGTGGAGGTTAGTTGTGAACTTGTCATGGGGGCAAATGGGCCATGATTGTCTCATCATCCAGCAGGTTAGTCCGAGCTTGTTCGCATGGTGGTAGTGGCAGTTCCCTAAAGGTAGTAAGAGAGAGCAAGCCCCAAAGTACTAGCACTTTTCAAATCTCTGCTTGTTTACATTTGCTATTATCTCATTGTCCAAAGCAAGTGTCATGGGTTTAATTGTGTCCTCTCGATTCATAGGCTGAAGTCCTGACCCGCCAATACCTCAGGGTGTGAACTTACTTGGAATTAAGTTTGTTGCAGATGTAATCAGTTAAATTAAGGTGAGGTCATCCCGGAGAAGAGTGGAGCCCTAATCTAATATGACCTTATAAACATGACCTAATTCAATATGTCCTTATAAAAGGGGGACACTTAGAGACAGACACATACACAGGGAGAACAGCATGTAAAGATTAGAATTACACTGCCATAAGCCAAGGAATTCCCAGAAGATAAAAGAGAGACCTGGAACAGATCCTTTCCTAGACTCTTCAAAGAGAGCGTGGCCCTGCTGACATCTTGATCTCAGACTTCTAACCCCCATAATTGTGATACAATAAATGTCTGTTTTTTAAGCCACCCAGTTAGTGGTACTCTGTTAATGTAGCCCTAGCAAACTAAAACAGCGAGTCACATACCAAGTCCAGAGTCAATATGGGGTGGACTCTTTAAGAGCATGGACACAGGGAAGGATGAGAAAATTGGTGACCAATCCTGCAATAATATCTCACAGAGAGTAAAGAAGGTAAATGAACAGGAGACCATACCTGGTATATTCAAGTAAGTATGTACATTCAAATGGTTTGGTTTTAAAAAATCATTTTCAGTAGTTCCTCTGTGTTGCTATGCCATCAGATTAACACACACTTAGGTTCATTTGCTTTTTTTTCCTTCTGATTTTAGGGATCAATTTTAAAAATTTAATTTGGCTTCAGAATTATGTAAATTATTTACTTTGTCCCATATTAAAATTTATAACACAAAATACTTCCAAGAAATTTTAACTTTTATGGCTGCTTCCACTCTGGGGGTAGATTTGATCTGTAGGTTGTTAGCATACAAGAGCCCTTTCCTTCCTTATATCTATCTTTATTAAAGTCCTAACCACATCGGATTGTAATTCTTGAACGTTTCTGTTTCTCTCCTAATCTTATAAGCTCCTCAATGACAGAAATCATGTCTTGTTTTTCTTTCTATCTTCAATGCCTAGCTCAGATATTCATTCATTTAATTATTTATAAGTTCAGAAAATGTTTATTTAGTACCTACAATATGCTAGGACTTGGGAACATGATAATAATAAGACAGACATGGTTCCTGTACTTACAGAGCCTAAATTCTCACAGAAAAGGCAGTCCTTAAAAGGATAACTGTGATAGGGCTTCCCTGGTGGTGCAGTGGTTGAGAGTCCGCCTGCCGAGGCAGGGGACACGGGTTCGTGCCCCGGTCCGGGAAGATCCCACATGCCGTGGAGCGGCTGGGCCCGTGAGCCATGGCCGCTGAGCCTGCGCGTCCGGAGCCTGTGCTCCGGAACGGGAGAGGCCACAACAGTGAGAGGCCCAAGTACTGCAAAAAAAAAAAAGGAAAAGTGTTATAAATTGTGGAAAATTCTACAGAAGAGGAAGAAACTGCTCTATAAGTGCTCATTCAAATTAATGTTTTGCTGCCAAAGGATTGCTTGGATAATTCTCATTATATTACCTCTGTAAGGCTGAATATGACTTGAAATAGAATTTGAAATTACTTTGCTAGCTGAATTTTTTATTTTTCCACTTTCGAACTGACAATGACCGGTCACATAGTTGTCATGAAGAGCAGAGGTGGTCTGGGGACTCGAGTTTTTCAAATTACACTTCCTGCAGTATCACTGCACAAGTCAGTCACGTGTAAGCAGCAGAAAGAACATCAGATTAGATGGAGACAAGGGGCACGAGTAATAAACATGGAAATTAACCCCCAAAACTGGCACTGTCCAACACATTAAGTCCGGTTATTTCTTATAGGGGGAGCCCAGTTCCCTTCAGTCACAGAAGTTAATGGGGAGTGGGAGCACAGTAAGGCTGTTCAGTTATCCATGAACACGCATCATAACGAGTAGTTACTGCATTGGCTTATAGGGATGCAGTTGGCATTGAGCATGGAACTAGACATCTTTACAGGAACCTGTACGATCTCCAGAAGAAGACAACATCAGTGTCTAATTACCAGTCATTGCATGCAATCTGCATATTCTGAGAGCGTACTCCAGCGTTTTTCAATTCTTCTCAATTCTGGCTACACATTAGAATTACCTGGAATCCTAAAATTTATATATATTTAATATATATTAAATATATATTATATATATGTGTGTATATATACATACAGACCATAGACATCATCCCTCAAGGAATCTGATTTAACTTACTTAATTGGCCTTGGGTGGGGCTTGGGCATCGTTTTTTGTTTGTTTGTTTGTTTTGCGGTACGAGGGCCTCTCACTGTTGTGGCCTCTCCCGTTGCAGAGCACAGGCTCCGGATGCACAGGCTCAGCGGCCATGGCTCACGGGCCCAGCCGCTCCGCGGCATGTGGGATCTTCCTGGACCGGGGCACGAACCCGTGTCCCCTGCATCGGCAGGCGGACTCTCAACCACTGCGCCACCAGGGAAGCCCTGGGCATCATTTTTTAAAATCCCAAAATAAGACCTTCCAGTGGGCAACCAGGCCATTTGAGACCACCTTTAGATAAAAACAATGAGTAGAATCTCATTAACATTTATTTAACCTCTTTTCCATTTACATTACAATAATAGTGAGCCAAAATTCCTACTGGGGGTCATTGTTGGAGTACTTGTTGGTATTCATGAGTACAAACATGATCTATTGCTAACTCATTCCACAATTCTAAGGAAGACATTTGACCTCTGAAATATTCAATTTCTTCAACTGCAAAAAGGAGGAATTGGTCTGGATCAGAGTCACAGACACAAATGTCTACAGTAGAATTTAAAATTGAAGAGTATGGACTCTGGAGTCAGGTGGCTTGGATTCAAGTACCTGTTGTATTAATACTACCTGTATGAACTTGGCCAAGCCAGTTAATTTCTTTCTGCCTTAGTTTCCATTTCTGTAAAATAGAAATAGTTATAATGTCTCATAGTGTTGTGAAGGTTAAATGAGTTAATACAGGTAGAGTGCTCACCAGCAGTGCCCTGCTAGTGTGATTGCTCTCATTTGCAAAATAGTAGAGCCTATAAACTTACAGCTTCAAGCTTATAAGCATGAGCTATGGAAATAAACTGCTGTTGTGTCTCACCCATGATAATTTATTTATTATGTTTGTTCCCTCAGCCTTAATTTACTCTGAGTGAAATTTTCCTCATAGAGGGTTATAGAGTTAAACAGTTAATACAGGTAAAGCCCTTAGAACACTGGTAATGAACAGTATTTGCTTAATAATTGGGTTTTATAACCCAATAAATTCCACCTATTATATCTAAGGGTAAAGCAAAGCAGGTAAAGTAAATATTTGAAATGGTAGGAAGGTTTACATCTGGCCTAAAAGGGGAAGCTAATACCAAGTTTGAATTGATTTTTGCCATGCCAGATCTTCTGATATTTTTCAGAAAAAGATTTTTATCCAAAATCTCTGGATTTACAATATTGACCACTAAATAAATAATTTTGAACTGATCATGTTAAACATACATGTCTGTGCCATCAGTTTGCAACTTCTGTTCTAAATTATTTTGGCGACCCTTTTAAATAACTGGAGGAACATTTACCTACAGTTTTCAAATCCTCCCCAGATGGTGTAGTTACACAGTGGTTCTTCAAGTGTAGTCCCTGGACCAGCAGCATCAGCATGACCTGAGAACTTGTTCCACATGCAAGGTCCTCCAGACACACTGAGTCAGAAACCCTTGGGATGGGGTCCAGTAATCTGTGTTTTACCAAGCTCTCCAGGGGATTCTGATGCTTGTTCAATCACTGAACCATTGATGCAGTAGAAATTGCATGGTCTTTGAAAGAGATTCAAACCCCCAGCTCCATAGCACAGTAGCTGTGCAACCTTGGTCAAGTTCAGTGAGGTTTCTGAAGTGGTGATCTACCATAGAGTGGTTAGGAAGACTCAACACAATTTGCCCCTTTCAGTTGGGCCCTTCCTTCCTGTTTCCATGAGAAAAGCCACAATCTTTCCACCTGTTACTCCCTTTCTTTTAGGTTAATAATCCTGCCAATTAAATTGTTCAACTGTTATGTTCTAGGAGTCCAATTCAATTGCAGTCTACACATACATGAAAAGAATGACTCTCTAAAAAACTTTAATCTCTGACGTCTCCTGGAAAGCTCTCAAAACTCCAGAGCAGTTAAGCCCTAGTACCTTGGCTTGTCTCACTTCAGACTCTTATTTACAGTGAATTTCCATCCATGATTATTAGGCTTCTTATCTGTGAACCCACAAAGCACTTTTTATTTTCTCTATACTTGCTTCTAGGATATGCCTGATTTCATTTTCTTTTATTTTGTTTCAAAACACCAAAGTAGTAAAACAGTGAACTTATTCAGCTTATGATTTAGACCATTTATAGTGGCTCATAAACATAAGGACAAAGAACAGGCCACATGGATGATACAAGAAAAACAGAAGAGCTCTCGACCCCCTTAGTCTCCTGCTTTTGGGAAAGGAGACACAAAATGAGTTGAGGGCAAGGAGAGGTATAGAACACACATGCTCAGGGCTGCAAAAACCTGCAAAAGGTATCTAGTCTGATCATTCCCAAACATGAATATTCTATGACAATTCACTGGAAAGAGATCTTTTTTTAAAAATAAGGATTCTTGGGCAACACTAAAAATCAACTGAACCAGAAGCTGTTAAAGTGGAACTTCAGAATCTGATACAAGGTACTGGTGTTTGGAAATATGAATCTAGTTATTTCTGCTTATTTAATGCTTGAGTCCCATCAAGCTGTTTTCCAATCTCCAATTGGAAATCAGAGAGAGGGAACTCACTACCTGGAGAAGAATATAGCACTGGGTTCATGAATGTGGGTTCTGAGCCAGACTGCCTCTCTCCTAATCATGGCTCTGTCTCTGTAGCTACATGACCTTCAACAAGTTAGTAACTTCTATGTCCCTCTGTGCATTAGCTGCAAAATGAGGCTAATGCATGTTTTAGTATCAGCATTAGTTTCCTATGGCTGCCAAAACAAATTACCACAAATTGAGCGGCTTAAAATAACAGACATGTAATCGCTCACACTTACACAGCCCAGAAGTCTGAAATCAAAGCAGCAGCAGGGCTGCACTCCCTCTGAAAGCTCTCAGGGAGACTCCTTCCTTGCCTCTTCCAGCTCTGGTGGCTGTCAGTTTTCCTAGGCTACCTTGGCTTGTGGTCACATCTCTCCAATCTCATTCTCCATTTTCATGTAGCCGTCTCTGCTCTGTGTCTCTTAAAAGGACACCTGTCATTGGTTTTAGAGCCCATCATGATAATCAGGATGATCTCTTCATCTCAAGATCCTTAACTGAAAGAGACATTTTCCCAGTAAGGAGCCTTTCACAGGTTCTGGGTACTAGGATATGGACATATTCTTTGGGGGCCCATTATTCAATCCATTACAGTACCCCAAATACTAAGACTTATAGTAAAAGTGCTTAGTGCTTGGTACGTAGGACGTGTTCTATAATATTCCCAGCTCCTGATGCAGTCTCTTCCATATTTGGGGAACTTTTACCCTAGACATTTCTGCTTTATCTTGAGTTAAAATAAATCTCTATCACATTCTCTTACTGACCCTGGTCCTGCTCTCTGGGTCAATTAGAACAGCCAGATTGCATATTCCACATGACAACCCTTAAATAATTTGAAAGCATAGTTCACATTTTAAGAAAAAATTGATGAAAACACAGTCCACCTGAAGAGCTTTTTTCTCAACTCCTCCTAGAGGAAGTATCTCTAACCTCCCCTCTCCTTGTTCCTTCCTTCCCGATATCTACCTCCAACATTAAGAAATATTAGTTTTGTTAAATATAAATGAGTTTAGGATGGCATTACAAGGACCTTCATAATAAGCAAATATTCTGTTCATCTCTGAAGTTTTCAATTCTAAAGATAATAAGGCTGCATCCAGGACAAAGTATAGATAGTTAATAATTGGAGCTATAATAATATGAACTTCCAGAGCTGAAATTGTGAATTTATTTGAAAAAAATAAGATGAGATGAAATGACCAGAAGAGAGGGTAAACATCTAATCCAGTGTTATCTCAGACTTTAATATGACTTGTCTTGAGAAATAACATAAACAACCAATTTGGACAAAAAGTAACTTTTTGAATACTAGACTAGATATGTGAAGACCTAAATAAAAATGTGCAATCCAGGACTTCCCTGGTGGCGCAGTGGTTAAGAATCCACCTGCCAATGCAGGGGACATGGGTTCAAGCCCTGGTCCGGGAAGATCCCACATGCCACAGAGCAACTAAGCCCGTGCGCCACAACTACTGAGCCTGCGCTCTGGAGCCCGCAAGCGACAACTACTGAGCCCTCATGTCTAGAGCCCGTGCTCTGCAACAAAGAGAAGCCACTACATTGAGAAGCCCACGCACTGTAACAAAGAGTAGCCCCCGCTCACCACAATTAGAGAAAGCCTGCGTGCAGCAACAAAAACCCAATGCAGCCCAAAAGTTAATTAATTTTTTTAAAATGTGCAATCCAAATATTAATAATAAATAAAAGAGTTTTTTTTTCAATTCCTGAAATCCCCATCACAAAGCATAAATATTAGACTGCATGAGGGACCTGTCAGGTATAAGAAAAAGTAAGAGTTGAATTTTTAGACTAGTTCCCATGCCTTAATATTCCAACCTGGGGACAATACTCCTCTACCTTCAGATGATCACCTTGACCAATGATTTTACCAAAGGTGACACTGTCAGGCTATAGCCTCCACTAAGATACACTGTCCTCTCTCAAACCAGTGAATTTTTCTTGAACTAACTCCATGTATCTTTTCTCCTATTTAATTCCCCGGGTGACCATTTCACACCAGTTATACTTGAACAGCCAGCATGCAGAGTGAAATCTAGCAAAAGCACTAGGTCAACATTTGTAGAATGAAAGAGACAGAGAAAGAGAGTCAGAGTGAGAGAGAAGGGGGATTGAGAGAGGAGGGGAAAGGGAGAGAGAAGATGAAGAAAGGAGAACAGGGAAATAAAGAGAAAGACTGGACTGGGAGGAAAGATTAGCATGAGAGAGGGAGAAAGGAGTGACAGAGTGAAGAGATAGATGACTAGAGATGGGGTAAGGCAGAGGGGAAAAGAGGGAGGGTATTATGAAGATTTAGGAAGAGAGACTAGAGGGAAGACATAAGAAAAGTGAAAGAAGAGACAGAGACAGAGAGAAAGAGAAAGAGAGGGAAACTCAAATAGCACCCTAACTCCTGTCACTTTTATTGGGGTTTACACTGGATAAATGATGTTTTAACTGCACTTTATTCTCCTACAAAGTTTGAAACCAATTGAGAGATAGTCATTGGAGGCAGGCAGACAGAAATAAATATGTCAACTTGATACTGGCTAAAACTAAGTGACAAATCTAGCTTTTCATCTGCATCCCACCCAACACTGAACTTTCCCCATCTCTCCACAGCCTGGGCTGGATAACTGTAGCAGCTGCTACTTCCGTCCGCCTAGGGGCAGAATCTGTCATACACTTACCACACTGTGCATGCCGTCTGAAGTTGAGAAGTTGAACAGGAGAGCCTAAAAGACATTTCCTTTTCACAGATAAGCCACACTTCCTCCTCTGGGTGGAATACCTGCTGTGCAGGGTGGTACAGGGACACATGAGGCTTACTTTGATGGAACTTAAGAGGTTCTCCTCTTAACAACTCCATATTGAAATAACCGTCATTTTATTTGACTCCAGATTTCAGGGACCCTAAAGTGCCAGGCTTATATTTTGTTCATCATTTTCATCCCCAACATCTAGCATTCATTCTAACATATGGGAGGTACTCTGTAAGTAAGTTCTTGTTGAAAGAATGACTGATCCCAGTCTGTCCAAGATTTGAAAAGGAAAAGGGTGAGCAAAGAGTTAGCAGCCTAATGGTAAAGCTCAGACTTTGGGATTGGAGCAAATTGGGATAAAAGTTTAGTTCTAGCACTTACGAGCTGTGTTCTTTAAATATTCCACTGTAATGAAAAAAAATGTGATTAAAAACAATAACAACAATAAAACATTGGCAGAGAGTCACCACTTGTAGTGGACATTTGTTTCTCTCTCATTTTCTCTTTTTTCCAGTTTTTGTGTATCTAATATTCAAACATCTTTTATCTTCAGGGTAAATTTCAAAAGAGGTGAAATCCAGGGCTTCTTCCTGCTGTGGAAATTGATGGAAGGTCAGATAGTCCTGTGTTCCACTCCATGACTACCAGGGCAAGGGCATACAGCCTAAGCCTGGGTGATCAGTTAGATGCCTCTGCCTGAGGCTGTCAATGAAAAAAGAAGTAGGGATGCTTAGACATTATTCATGATGGCAGCAGCATAGTCTACCACCCCTTGCTGTAACAGTGAGATCAGAGGTGATGTAGTAGTGAGATGTCCTCTGAAAGTGGCATGACTTTAGCTGTTTCTTAGCTGCTGATCAATTTCCCAGCTCCATTCTCTCACCTTCCCATGCACTCTTTGTGTTAATCAATGTCTTTTAATAAACTCCTTTTCAACTTAAGTTGGCTAGAATTATGAAGTGAGTATGTCATTTGAAAATAGTAAATACTAATTCTCAGGACAAAAGGAGGATATCTGGTCTAATTCTTTCTGATTCAGGAAGCATTAATACGTAGTAAATATTCCATCAGCAACTGTCCTCCCCTTGGGAACTTACATACCTGAAGAGTGTTAGGAAACTTTATCTAAAATTCCACCAAGAAAAAGGGACTCGCTTAACATGATTCTCCATCAATCCCCTTGACCAGTTCCAAGAAAGACCAGGAAGCCTGATGGTTGCCACCAAAGTTTCTCTATGTTGAATTTATAATCCCTTATACTTTGAAACACAGATTTGAGACTGTACTGCTTTAAGCAATGAAGTCTAAGTTATAATGTGGAAACATCTCAGTAAAATTTACAATCAGATCTACTGTCCTGGACCAAGTCAGGGACACAATAAACTGCCCCACAACACAGGAAAGCTTCAATTTACAGCACTTTGTTAAGCCATAAGTGCACAGGTAGTGCGTGATGGTGTAGGCAGAAGAAAATGCTGACAAAGTAAATACTTGCAGTTTTCCTAAAATTAAGTCACCTGTATTCCTGGACAATAGTTTCTATGTCTTTTGTATGTCTAGTCACAGAATAAATTCATTAAAATGCATTCATGGAGATAGAGGTGAGGAGAGAATATTTGTCTCCTTAAAAGAATAAATGGCATCATGGAACCATGTTTCATGTGATCTATAATTTGTCTCTGGGAGTCAATGAAAACATAGCCAAGTTTACTGCATTTTAGTTAACTTCCTTAGTAAATTCAAGGTCACTGGGTTATGGAAAATATTTGTCTTTTTGCTGACAATATGGCAAAGAATAAGATCTTCACTCGACGCTGCTTGAACTCTTTAGAAAAAGCTTCACTTTGACATCAGGGCTGGGGTGCTGAGTCTCATTAAGGTAGTCAAGAATTGTTCTGGCAGTTCAGGATAACTGTGAGATTTGAAGCATCATGAGGATGGACCCTGCTGTGCTAACAGCAAGCGGGACCAACTCAGCTCTTCCAAGAAAGCCTATTGTGAAATTGAAAGTACAAGGGAAGAGCAATCTGGCCTTTTAGAGCAGAAATTCAAATAGGGTTGGAAGTCAAGAAAGTCAAAGAAAGAAACGCATTTTAAAAATATACACCCCTTGAGTGATGGTTTTGCATACATTCATCAGCTGCATACAATATTTAATTAAATGTGTTCTCTCACCTCTAGCTATTTTTTTTATACTGAATTAAAACTGCAGTAGGACAGTAAAAAGGTGGAATTACTTTAGGGCTCTTATTCCGGGAACGATGTGTTATATAAAGTCAAATGCTAATAAGAAATGCTGGCCCAGAAAGTCCTCCTTGTCAGATAGAGGAACTTGTAGGTAGCTCAGACTTCAGAAGGCTCTAGGGCAGGTTAGGCTAGTATAGATGATGGCCTAGAAGATGATAAAGTGATCTGACCCCAGGGTGTGGAGGGCCCTTGAGGACACATGCCATGTCACATAATGACGAAAATAGTGTCAATAAGCCTAATTCTTAGTACAGGTAAAAAGTTGGGTCATTTTACCTCCAGGACACATTCCCTGCCCACCTTGGGTTAAGTAATGTGCCCTTGCTATGTACCACCTTTCCAAACTGTAATTCCCCTAAACTCGTTTTTTTTCCTTCTCATCTCTCTCTATTGAAGGCAAAGAAAACATGTACTCTGTTCTTGTATTCCTAGTGCTTATCACAATTTCTTGCCCATAATAGATACTCAGATAATTACTGGAGAAAGGAAAAGCAAGAGAGAGGAAGGATGAAAGGAAAGAAAAAAAAGAAGGAAGGAAGGAAGGAAGACTCCAGAATGTATCTAGGTCTGGAGTCAGCATCAGAAAGGTCCAGGAATCAGTGAGTTTTCAAGAGGGAAGATGGGTAGTTGCACATAGAGATAGACAGAAAGGTAGCCAACAACGTGGTAATGTCGTTGCAGAGACATGGACATTGACTGAAACTAAGGAAGAATCATTCCAGGTCCTGTTAAGAACAATGAGAGAGAAATTCAGTCGTCGAAAAGAAGGAGAGGGTGGGTGAGATAATGCCCGTGTGGTTGACATCAGGAATAAGGTGGAAGTTCAAGTATTTTCATAAGGACATGGGAGCAGAATTCAGAATAGGACAAAAGTCAAGAATAAATTTTTTGTTTTAACAGTATTTTATATCTTTATATCCTTTAAATCCACTTACTTTCTGACCCCTTCTATTTTTGTTTAAGACATTAGTTACACACAGTAAAATTCACTAATTTAGAACTTCTGCTCTTCAAAATATTCTCTTAAGAAAATGATAAAATCAGCCAAGTCTTGGAGAAAATATTTGAAAATCATTTATGATAGAAGACTGATATTCAGAATACATAAAGAACCCCCAAAACTCAGCAACAACAAAAAAAGTGACCCAATTAAAAATGGTCAAAAATTTGAACAGACACTTCTTCAAAGAAGATATATAGATAGCAATCAGCACCTGAAAAGATACTCATTATCATTTAGTCATTATGGAAATGCAACAAAACAAAACAAACAACCCATTTCAGAAATGGGCAAAGGACTTGAATAGACATTTCTCCAAAGAAGACATCAAGCAAATGGCCAATAAGCAGAGGAAAAGATGCTTACCATCACTAATCATTAGGGAAATACAAATCAAAAGTACTGTGAGATACCACTTCACACTCATTAGGATGGCTACTATTAAAAAAAAATGAGGATGTGGAGAAATTAGAATCTTTGTGCACTGTTGGTGGGAAGTGGAATCAAATTCAGTATGCCAATAAGTATTAATTTCTTCTAAGTTGTAAAATATGTTCTAGTTGACTCTGTTCTAATAGGGGTATATTCTCATCTGTCTACAGTAATTAAAGCTAGTAAGTAAAAGATTCTTAGGCTAATAACTTTTAAACAGTAACTACTTGGAGTCTTTAAAGAATAATGGATGGCTGCTAATTTATTTAGATGAATAGATAAATTGTTAGAGTTACCAAATTTTGTGAATTGGGAAACATGATAAAATTCCAAAGGCAAGGATACTTGTATCAACATGAAGCTGTAGATCACTTCATTAGTCTCCCCAGTGTCATGTCACTATGGAGAAGGCAGCAGCTTGACTACGGAGGAAGGCAACCCTTTCATAGCTACACCCACTGTTCTGCCCAACAGTCTCTACCCACCCCCTGTGTCTGCTCTTCTCCCATCTTTAACTCCTGGCAACCACTTATCTATTCTTCATTTCTGTAGTATTTTCATTTCAAAATGTAATATATGTGGAATAATATCATATGTAATTTGTGGGGGCTGGCGTTTTTCACTCAGCATCATATTTTAAAGATTCATCCAAGATGTTGCTTGTATAAATAGTTCATAGCTCTTTCCTGCTGTGCACCTTTTTACTGTACTCTTCCATTATATAGAGGGACCAGAGTTTGTTTAACTATTCACTTGTGAGAGACATCTGGGTTGTTTACAGGCTGGGGCTATGATGAATAAATCTGCTGTGAACATTCATGTACAAGATTGTGTGTGAACATTAGATTACATTTCCCTGGAATAAATGCCCAGAAGTACAATCACTGGCTTGTAGGGTGGTTATATTTTTCATTTTCAAAAGGAACTGCCAGACTATTTTCCAGAAAGTTTGTGCTATTTTATATCCCCAGCAGAAATCTATGAATCTATGAACCTGGAGAATTCTGGACCTAGGAGTTTCTTTTTGGGGACTTTAAAAAATTATGAATACAATTTCTTTAATAGTTATAGGGTATAATTGTGTAATTAGAAGTCCAGTCACTGTCTGGGAGACTGGCAAATATAATTAAAAATTTATAGATGGTGACAGAAGTAGAAGGCAATAATAGGAAGAAAAAAAGATTTGCCTTTCATGTAGAAGAAAATGCTTCCCCATCAGAACACTACATATAATTAGGGTTATATTGTTTATGCAATATTAGATCATTCTTGTTTGCGTAACATTGTAGCATATATTTATCTTTTTACATATTGCCAAAGTTCTTTACAACATAGTTTTCATAGGTATAGAATATTTTACTGTGTAAATATATTAATTTTATGAGCTCTACTATTAATATACTTTGTTATGAGATTTGTATATTACACTTAATTCTATAAGAAACATATTTATGTAAACATACATATTTTCCTAATTTAAAATTATTTGATGATACTGTAATTATTTGAGGTGGAATTACTAGATCAAAGAGTATGAACCTTGTTATGGTTTTTCATAAATTTGCCAAATTACCTCTCATAAACTTTGCACCACTCTATGTTCTCACAAATAGCGTTAGAGAGCATGCTTTAAGCTAAACATTTTAACAACAGTGAGTATTCTCTTTTTAAAGATAGATCATTTGTTAGGCAGAAAGCAAATATGTCTTATCTATGTGCATTTATTTGATTATAAGCAAGAGTGTAAAAGTGTGAGAATATGATGGCATGTGTGCTTGTATTCATTTTATCTTATTTACACTCCTCTGACCTGTTCTTATTTTTATACCGTAATCATATTTTTTCTTTTGTTTAATTGATTTATACAGGATCTTTATCCATCAAATATTAATCTTAACTAAACTTCTGGAGAATAGTATATCTTATTTGTTTTTTAGTGTGACTCAAAATTTTAAAGCTATTTTCTTATGCACAGGCATTTCACATTTTTAAACGACTTATTGAATTTTTTCTTTGGTAGTTCTTCCTTTGCTTATCTGCACACAGAATTCTCCATAGAGAGGGAAGATAAATAATTACAGACATTTTCAAGCGTTTTATGATTTTATTTTTAGAAATGAATACTTTGAACCAATGATTTTCGAATATTTTGTTCTTAATATCTCATTACTTAAGATTATTGTTGACTTCAGAGAGCTTTGGTTTATGTGAGTTATACTTTGGCTGCATTGGAAATTAGAGCTGAGATATTTTACAAATATTTATTATTAAATTATTTTAAATTATTATTAAAAATAATAATTGCTCATTACATATTAACATAATTGATACTTTTAAGGGAAAATAACTATATTTTCTAAAATAAAAAAATACTGAGAGGGGCTTCCCTGGTGGCGCAGTGGTTGAGAGTCCGCCTGCCGATGCAGGGGACATGGGTTCGTGCCCCGGTCCGGGAAGATCCCACATACCACGGAGCAGCTAGGCCCTTGAGCCATGGCCACTGAGCCTGCGTGTCCAGAGCCTGTGCTCCGCAACAGGAGAGGCCACAACAGTGAGAGGCCCGTGTACCACAAAAAAAATAAAAAATAAAAAAAATACTGAGAAGAGTGACATTGCTTTAAATTTTTGAAAATCTCTTTAATATCTGACAATGGAAAACAAATTATAGTCTGTTTCTGCATTCAATGTACAATCAATTAAATTATGATAGGTTGTTTTGATCAAAGTATTTTATCAGCTTTCTCATTCTAATACCCCATGCACTAACCTCCATCGACCCTATCTGCAAATAAATCTTATATAATTTATACATTCAAACCAAGATTAGTAACCATGCACCTTGAGAACAGTGGACCTTAAGAACAGAATATACTACGCTCTCATGTCATCTTTACCTTCATATTTAAACATTTTTGGTAGCTGAGAATAAGATCCAAGGCTTCTTATGAGATACCACGGTTTTACAAAGGAAATAAGGTTTTTACTGTAGTAGGACCTTCCTTGATATTTTAACTTTTTCTCTTGATAAACTTTAAGGTGGGACTCCATATTCATTAGCCACTATTTTACATGCATCATGCTTTCTAGTAAATCAGAAGCAACCTGCAGTCCAAAAAGGATTCAATGCTTATCCCAAATTTGGGAGCACAAGATGGGGGAGAAGTATATTACATGATACTCTGAACAAAAATAAATTTAAATATCTTTGCCTAAGTGTGAAAGCAACGAAACTCATTTTAAAGCAATACAGTCAGACATAATCATTTCATCTGTAACAGGGCAAGTATACAGCTCCATGAGAATAGCAACCCTCAGTATTTCTGTTTTAACAGCTTACAGGGGATACGCAAAAATCTATTATTCCTCCCTAATATATGAAAAACTAAAGGGCAATTTCATAGCAACTTCAGTGCTTTAAAAAAAAAAAAATCTGGTCTCACAAAGATAGGTAGTTGGGAAGGGGTGGAGTCTTCTCATAGGCCATTCAGACAATGGTAATTTTCTTTTTTTGATGCTACAGCAAAACCCAATAAGTCAGTTTCTTAAATGTCAATTGTAGAGGAGAATTTGAAACCATATCAGTTAATTTTCATGCTCTGTTATGTCAACATCTATTGGTCTTTCTTGCACTTTGAATGGATCCTTTACTTATACGTGATTTTGGAACATAATACATTGTTCATTTGGAAAATACTGGTTCACTGACTTATGTAAATCTTTCACATTTTGGCACATTCATTGTACCATATCAAAACAATCACATTCATTATTATTGTAACCGATCTCATCAGAAAGTCATTCAGTATTTGGACACAGGTATTGTTAAGCTCATGATGATAGATACAGGCTTCCCCAAATTCTAATTTTTGCTTGAAAGCGCAAATGTTATTGACAAAATATATGGCCAGTTGTTTTCCTTGCTGTGACAGGCTCATTTCTTTCATTAACTATAGTTTGTCTGTCAGTTGTTCTTTTGTTGCAGGAAGGGGGACCCCTTCCAGGGCCCAAGAATGGGCTCTTGTCTAACACTTGGAAATGAATTGTCCGAGGAGACACAGGTGCTGATAAAGCAAGAGACTTTATTGGGAAGGGGCGCCCAGACAGAGAGCAGCAGGGTAAGGGAACCCAGGAGAACTGCTCTGCCACATGGCTTGCAGTCTTGGGTTTTATGGTGATGGGATTAGTTTCTGGGTTGTCTCTGGCCATCACTCTGACTCAGGGTCCTTTCTGGTGGCCATGAAACCTCTCAGCCAAGATGGATTCCAGCGAGGAGGATTCTGGGAGGTTGATAGGCCTTGTGAACGGGTGTCTCCTCTCTCCTTTTGACCTTTCCCATATTCTTCTGGTTGGTGGTGGCTTGTTAGTTCCATGTTCCTTACCAGGATCTCCTGTTGTAAAATAACTCATGCAGATTGTTACTGTCTTTGCCTGGCCAGGGCTGGCGGTTTCAGTCAGTGTTTCCTCTAACTCTTTCAAGGTACAAATGGTGTCTCATGAAAAAAGCAGCTAATCCAGCTCTCAACTCAAACAATCACAGATATAATTTTCTTCAAAACCACCATGAATTATACTTTCACATGGAGCAAAATGTTTATGCATAGTTTCCATTTGTCACACAGGATATTAAAATGTCTCATTAAAAGGTCAAGATTAAATAAAGTTAATAATTTTTCTTACTTCATCAAGGATATTCTTAGGTGAAATTGGCTTTTATTTTTTTTCGCCTTACTGGTGTATTGCAATGAGGAATACAGTGGCTTCTGGTATAATTGGTGCTGCTGCCTTGATCTATGCTGAGCATCAGCATTTTACCTACTATCGCTTTTGCAGCATCAGTGCAAATGTCAACACAGTGGAAAAAAAGTTAATTAACAAACTTTTTCTTTATATTTTTTTCTTCTTTAAATCTTTTTTTCTTTTTTAACCTCATGGATCCCTGAAAAAGTCTAGAAACCTCCAGGTTTTATGAGACAACAATTTGAGAACTGCTATTTTAAACTATTTGGAATTTTTACTGTATTATTGTACAGGAAGACTGCATTTTTTCAGAACATTTAACCAATTTTCTTAAGTGATTAGAATAAATTATAAGTAAAGTATATAAGTAATAAATATATATATAGTGAGAGAGAGAGTCTTTTTCTGTGCTATCAATTGATTTGTTCACTATTCTCCATCAGCATTACAGTTTTAATAACTTACCTTTTAAAATGCCTTTAAAATACAGTGGGAGCAAGAATCCAATTATAATTATTTTTTTTTAAATGTCGTAAGTGGTTTTATGTGCTTAATCACCCAAGAAAAATAAAAATTATTTTCATGCCCACAAAACAAAAGAAAATAATTCTAATTATAGTTGAGTGAAATTGATCTTTGTATAAGGAAATATTTAACCCACTCAGAAGCATAGTTTTTATTGATTAATTATAAACAAGTTTAAAAATTAACTTGAAAAGAATTTAAAGCTGTGTAATATTTTGTTTTTTCTTGGGATGATTGCTTCTCCTTTGTATGAATCTACCTTTATACCTCTGAATAAGTATTTATAGTTTTCAACATATAATTCCTGCATGTTTCATATTACTGTAATTATTTGTATTTCTCTGCGATATTGTTAAGATTATTATTTTTACTATTTCTTCTAACTCTCTGTTGCTAGTGTAAAGTCTTTTTGTTTTTAGGCATAGATTTTATTTCATGCTAGGTATTGCAGAATCTTATAATTGTCATCCTGTTGGTTTTATTGAGTTATAAGAAGACAATGAAATCTCCTGAAAGTAATGATAATTCTTTCTGTAGTTTTAGAAAAGTTTGAAGGAAAAAAAGAGATAATTTTATTGCTTCTTACTTGTTTTATACCTTACTTTACCTTTAAAACCTCTAAAAGTGTTAAGTAATATGGTCATTCTTTGTGATTTCCCTAGAAGTACCTCTAGTGTTTCATCATTAACCAAGAGATTGATAGTTTGAGGAAAAAAAATCTTTGTTTCACCATGGAAGTATCTTCAGTCTAAAAATGGAGATGTACATTACATTAAAGAAAAAAGTATGTTTCCAGATATAACTTGATTGAATATATTTTGAAGGTAAAGTTTCCCCAAATATGCAAGAAAATGATTGATTAGGTTAATGTTAGGTGGATCCCAAATTATTCCTATGCAAACACAGTCAGAAAACAAAGGAGCTCCTTCCACAGGACCATGAAGGAAAGTGGATTTGACTCCACAATTCTATACCTAGCTAAATGGCTGTTTATGCAGTTAGCAATGCCTTCTACAATACATCAAATATTTTCTAAATCTCTTCTTTTTAAATTTTTCTGAACTTTTAAATTTCACGAAATAAGTATATTTCAGTGTAACATTCCTACTTTGACACTTCAGAGAATATTCTTTGAACTGCAGATTCTTTTCATGTTTCTGGAATATTTCCCTGTTTATTCATCCTAACAGATCTCTATTTGCCTTGTAGTGGCTTATAGTAAAGGAGAAGCTGAATTTATTTCTGATATAGGAGTTTGCAAAAATCTTTCACCTGCTAGATTCAGAATCAAAAGGGAATATTTAGTCAATTATTAATGTGGAGAACCAGCAGCTGCAGGAGTAAAATGATATCAACAATTCTGAAAAAGAGCCCTAATGCTGGATCCTGTTCTCTGCATAGTGTGGCTATTTGTACCAAAAGGAAAACTCGGTGTTCTCCCGTGCAGCTGGTCAACCCAAAGAAGATGAGACATGTTAAATATGGATTTTGGGTCATAATGAAGTGTCAATATATTTAGGTTCATCAGTTTGTAACAAATGTACCACTCTGGTGCAGGATTTTGAAAGTGGGGGAGCCTGTGCATATGTGTGGGTCTGTGGGAAGTCTGTGTGCTTTCCACTCCGTACTATTGTGAACCAAAACCTGCTCTAAAAATAGGGTATTAAGGCCCAAAGCAAAACAAACAAACAAAAACAAAGAAAAAGCGCTCCTGCCACAACTGGAAGAATTCCCTTGGAGCTTACATTGTAGGTCCTAACAAACCAAATGATAATGTTTATCATTATGCCATCACACCCATTGTTTTTAATCTTTAAAATATGAGTGCAAGAGTAGAAATCTAGGATCAACAAACAATGCAGAGCCAGAGAACAAACATGGAAATGAGTGATTTAGTATGAAAAATATACAAAACTGATTGGTTTTGCCTCCTTAACCGGGGTTACCCTATACAGCCTTGTGAGTTATACAATGTAAAGAGAGTTGTTGAGCACAACAGCCCTAAGAATTTGCGGAAAACAGTTGAGAGATAACATTGCATTTTGTGAGAGAGGTTAACATGGAAGACTTGAACATCCTCCAGTCTAAGGAGTTTGAGCAAAATGTATCAGGAAGGCTTAGAGATTACTGAGTAGGAGAATGGCATGCTGATAGTGGGCTTGCTTTTGTATAGGTCACACTGTACATGGGAAAACTTGAGGCAGGGCAATCCAACACCTCATTCCAAAGCAGGCACTCTCATCCTGCCTTCAGCTGCTGCTAGTGTTCAGCTGCCAGTTGCAGCTCTATTCCGTCATGAAGAGCAGTCCTTCCCAGGGACAAGCTGATTTCTGCTTTTATTCTACACTCTACATGATGGTCATTGTTATTCAAACTAGTGAGCACCAGCAAGATTAGAATAGTTGTGCCTATCCTGAGATGATGCATACAACCAAGCCTATTCTTTCACTTGCCTTTAATAAATGAGAAGAAAAATAAAAGTTTCAGTTATTGATGAGCAAATTGAGAAGTGCTCCATAAGACATTCTCAATTGTTTCATTTTCCATCAATTGTATTCCCATCAATACTTGATACTTGCCACTACTTGATAATGAAAGTATCAAATATTCAAGCCTAATTCATTATTCATTCATTTTCTTATTCATATATTTACTAAGTAACTGCCTATTAAGTAATTACTATGTATCAGGAGAGCTCTAGTTACTGGGATAAAGCCATGAAAAAATGGACAAAAATCATTGCCTTCATAGAATATATAAGTTTCTTTTCTTTCTCCCTCCCTTGCTTTCTTTTTCTTTCTTACTTCCTTTTTTCATTTTTTCCATTCTTTCTTCCTTTATAATTTTATTGTCTTCTTTATTAAAACGCAAAAAGTAATGCAACTACTAAAATAGATGCAATTAAAATGTATACAATTAAATAGGAATGTGAACAGAAATGTCTCTTTCAGTTAGAATATAGGAGGACACATAAAAACCTTCATTCCTGTGGCAACAACAAGAAAAGCACAGCAAAATAAAAGTCATATTTTTCTATAGAGCTAGTTAAGTGTGGTAGATGCAAAGAAGCTTGCTGAACTAAGTACCCACAAGATAAAAGCCTTTCATAGGTGTCAAGAAGTCATTCAGCATTCATATTGGTGGCAGTGAATGCCTGGGCTAGGTGCAGATTGACAGGTGAGTGGACATGCCATAGAGAGACTGAGCATTAGATTATAGTATGGGCTAGTGGAATGGACTAGTCCCTTGAAGAAGCCCAAACACAAAAATTAATCACTCAGCAGAACAATTCTTCCCTCTATTGCACCTGCTACAAGATTTTGTTGAGAAAGTGGCAGTGGAAAAGGAACTGGAAACCAGAAAGAAATCAGGTACTTCAGCATATTCTTCTAGTGCTCAGATTCAGACTCACTTCCAGAATTGAATTCAAAAGAAACGAACATTATCTGAAACTGAAGACCAAGCCTCATCCTCAAAGTTAACAAGATAACAAGGGCATTGCAGGCAACATAGTAAGTAGTGGTTGAGCTAATCACAGATGGACTCAGTATAATTAAAACTATGGCCCAGCCCAGTTTAATTCAACTCCAAGACAAATCAGAATGAGCAGCTTCTCGTCATAACTGCCACAGAACAAAGACTTAACAGTTGGGGCTTCCCTGGTGGCGCAGTGGTTGAGAGTCCGCCTGCCGATGCAGGGGGCGCGGGTTCGTGCTGCGGTCCGGGAGGATCCCACGTGCCACGGAGCGGTTGGGCCCGTGAGCCATGGTCGCTGAGCCTGCGCGTCCGGAGCCTGTGCTCCGCAACGGGAGAGGCCACAACAGTGAGAGGCCCACGTACCGCAAAAAAAAAAAAAAAAAAAAAAAAGACTTAACAGTCTCATCGAAATAAAACAAAACAAAGCAAAATGTTACACTTCATTGTACAGTGTTCTTTAGTATGTTCAGAATACAATAAAAATTATTAAACATGCAAAGAAGGAGGAAAATTTGATCTATAATCAAATAAAGATAGTAAATAGAAAATGGAAATCCAAATGTCCATCAACAGAAGGATAAATATACAAACTGTGGTATATTCTTATAATAGAATACTACTAGCACTAAAAGGAACAAATTATGATACGTGTAACAACACTAATACTTCTCAGATTTGCTATGTTGAACAAAAGAAGTCAGGCACAGAAGAATATATGTTGCATGATTCCACCCATATAAAGTTTTCAAACAGGCAAATCTATCTTCTGGTGCTAGAAATCAGAACAGAGACTATCTATTTGGGTAGGGGGAGAGTAGATTGACTAGAAAGTGACATGAAAAACTTTTGGGTGTGATGGAAATATATATCTTGCTTGGGATGTGGGGTTATGTGTATGTATGCATTTGTCAAATTCACTGAAATATGCATTTATCAAGTCTGTTTCACTGGTTTTAAAATTGAAAAATAAATGATATAGATAAAAATAAAACTTAGGGGCTTCCCTGGTGGCGCAGTGGTTGAGAGTCCGCCTGCCGATGCAGGGGACACAGGTTCGTGCCCCGGTCCGGGAAGATCCCACATGCTGCGGAGCAGCTGGGCCCATGAGCCATGGCCGCTGAGCCTGCGCGTCCAGAGCCTGTGCTCCGCAACGGGAGAGGCCACAACAGTGAGAGGCCCGCGTACCGCAAAAAAAAAAAAAAAAAAAAACTTAAAAATCAGTGCCAGTAAAAGTAAATTTATAAAACCAGAAGGATAACACTGGTAAAAAAAAAAAAAAAAAAAATAGAATTCAGATAGATAAGCTTTGTCCTAATTACTAAAATTGGGTCACAAATTATTATGGAAGTTGTGGGTTTTATCTGCCTATTTCTGTTTAGAATACTCTGTTGGGACTTGCAGATAGAGGAGAAGGCAGCACACTGCTGTTTGGCCTTGTTGGTGTACTCAGGAGTCTGCTCTGATTCTGAGGAATCTCTTTCCATTCCCATCATGCCCTAAATCTACAGGGTGGCCTCCCATCTGTATGGTCTTTCTCCTGTGTCCTTATGGACCCTACAATTGTTTTTCCAAAGATCTATTGTCTCACATGTGACCCACTTTCCTTTTCCAAAGTATTTTCAGGAACCTACAGTAATAATTTTTTTTTTAATTTGAAAAGACAAGTTAATAACATGAATAATACTTCAATAGACTTTTTTCAGTCTAGTTTTTTTTTTAACAGGGATTCACAATGAGCACAGTACACAGCATAACTGAAAGACAACAAGGAAGAATCTGAATGAATGCAGGTAAAGAGCAGAAGGAAAATTTTGCCAACACAATTTCCTCCAATTTAAGAGGCCAGTGAAGTGTCATTGATGGAGCACTTTGGGGTATTCATAATTGTGCTAATTAATGTTTTAACATTGAAATTGCTATGGTTCTTAGAAGCAAATAATAGAGTCCATTCTTACGAGGTTAAGGAGAAATGAATTTCTTGAGGGGCATTAGTACTTTATAAAATCACTGGAAGAGTCGGAGTAAAAAACTCAAGTCTAATCTTTCCACATTCCAAGACGGAGAAGCTGCCGCCTCCTTCACATCAGTTTAGAAACACTCTTCCTCTGCTCCTTTTCATGTTGACCTGAGCTCAGCCTGTTTCCCTCTGTAGTTTGCCTCTGAATAAAAATCTGGCTTGGGAGTGCCTTACTGGCAGAAACTAAGTCATATGCTTGCATTCTAGCTGTTGAAGTAGCATGGGAAATAGAGTCTTGCTTTTCTTTTAACTTAACCTTGGGCTGTGATGATATACAATATAGCAAAGTACTAAAATTTAGAGAGGGTATTCAAAAGTCTTTGGTAAGACAGATATCTACTACAAATACATTATCTTATTTCATGCTTGCAAGACCCTATTTTCGTCTCCATTTTCCTAAAGATAAAGAAATGGTGGCTTTGAGAAATTAAATAATATGCTCAAGAGCACATAACTAGACACATGGAACAAGATGTGAACTCAAGTCTGTTCACAATGTGAACACAATTCTGGGACAAGAGCCTGAACATCTCATTCCGATCTTAGTTAAACAGTATCATTTCTTTTAGGTTTTAATCTACCAGTTGTTTTTATTTTTAATTTTTTTTTAAAGCTGATTTCTTAGTTAAAGGACGGAACTGGATGATGAATGCTGGGGACATTTCTTACATTCCAAAAGTAAGAGCCCTAGCAACTCCATAAAGCCTAGATGTACAGATTTTCAAGTCCAAATTGGTGCTAAATTAGGGCCACTTCATTTATCTTCACTCTTAAGGATTGAACAGACTTTATTTCTGTAGTGGAAGAAGTAATTTTTATTTCCTAGACACACAGTTGGACTGACATAATTCACTATAGTGGAATACTGTAATAAAAAATTACCTTGCTACATGACTAATCTTTCTGATTTTTTCCCCGGTTCTAACTCCAGGGTTGTAAAAGTAACCTTTGGTACTTTTTCTAGAAATTAGTGACTCTTTGTCCTGCCTTAGAACAAGGATCCAATTACTCAGGACTCCATTTTCCTTTAATACTAGTGCTTGGTATCTCAAGCATGCTCTGTTATCTAGAGGATGTTTCTATTTTCTATATTGATAAAAACAAAAATATTTACTCAAAATCTCACATGATCAAAAGCTTCTCACGTGATTGTTGGGTAAGATTTATTCATTAAGGGCTTCATGATTTTCCTCAAAAACAAAAACTCTTACTCTTTGGCAGAGTTTGGCATCAGTTAACTCCATATTAGATAAAGTAGAATGTAGAAAAGACCTTAGCCATTACTAAGAATAGAGCAGATCTTTTAATTTAGGGATAATCTTTGCATTTTCTCTATTTTATGCTTTGAACAATGCCTAGAAAGAGAAAAAGAATTGGACTTAAGTCAGAGACTTGAGTTCATAAGTACAGTACTTACGTGCCTTTGAATAACTTGCTTAAAGTCTCCAGGTGTAGGTTTCCTCAAATGATACATGTGCAGAATAAAACTAGTCTTACCGTGAAGTTGGACCAAAAGTGACTGTGTTAGTGAAAGTACTTACGTGTCCTCCTGCAATTTTCTTCTCAGCATCCGCTGTTATCTACAGCATCAGATTTATTCTTGCTCTACTGGATCATGTAAAATAGAGAGAGAGAGAAATAATACTAATAATAATAAGGAAGAGGAGAAGGAGAGGGAGAAAGGAGGAAGGAAGGAAGGAAAGAAGGAAGGAGGGAAGGAAGGAAAGAGGGAAGGAAGGAAGGGAAGGAGGCAGTAAAGGAGGACCCACTCTACATTGACCCCACATCCCACATTTCTCATCAGGTAACGTTCATTACTGGGTTCCAGCACCCTGGCCTGCTTGCTGTATTGAACACATTGAACATGGTCCCCTTCTCAAAGTGATGCACTTGAGAGTCCATCTTCCTGGAAGGCTTTTTCTCTCTACAATCTCTGGCTGACTGTTTAACCTAATTTAGGTCTCTGTCTAAAGATTGCCTATGCTTGGAGACTGTATCTGGTAATCAATGTCTGTTTTATTTTGTTCTCACACATTGGTTACCACCAGATATTGTATTATATATTATTTGCTTATTTTCTATTTCCCCCATTAGACACTAAGCTCCACTAGGCATGAGCTTTTTAAATTGTGTTCATTACCATATCCCCCAGTAGCTCAAACAACACTTGGCACATTGTTGGCAGTTAATAAGCGTTTATTGAATAAATGACTGGATTTAGTTAATAAAATTAATAGATTTAAAATTCTGTGAGTTTTCAACTGCATATTAGTTAATGCCTTGGTAAATTCTGGATCTGGGTCAGTGGTAATTTCTTTACTCATCTCTCTGCCAACTTGATAATGAATACATCTATTTTACTTAAAATATTTTATAAAAATGCCAGTCTGACTCCTGGTATGGGGCTTCATGTAAAACCACACAGTAAGAAAATTTTTTCTATGATTTTCAAAAGTTTATCACAATTAAAACTTGACTGTCTAGTATGCCATTCCTAAACATTTGCTAAACAAATCAATTAATTAATCCATGCCAGGGTGTTATGGGGGATTAGTGTTACCACTCTTAGGTAACTAGCTTGCATATTAAAATAGCTGTACTTTAATTTGCTTCTTTACTCAGTGATTCCTGAGTTGGCTACAGAGTGATAGCACCTAGAGAACTTAAAAAAATCCCTATGCCCAGGTTGCACCACGTAACAAATCAGAATGTCTGAGGGTGGTAGTCAGGTACCAGTATTTTTTAAAATCCCCAGTCAATCCTAATGTACAGCAAAGATCACTTCCTTAACCCAAATGAATGGAAGTTTCTAACACCAGAGAAAAATTAGTGATTTGTGTCTGTTTTCTCCTAGAAAGGCGCACACTTCACCACGTTCATGGTTCTCATATAAGAGCTAGTACTCCCCTTCTCCTTGGAAAGCACAGCATACACACAACATATACCTTGTATATAACTTAAATAAGACCTTATGGGCATACTCTATAGGCTCCTGACTTCAGACTTCAATTCCCATTGGTTCTTCTGAATGGAACGTCCTTCTTACAGTCTCTACCTGTTGATATCCATCTTTTAAAGCCTTGTAAAAAATGGTACCTCCTATTTGATATCTCTTTCCCTATTGGAATTGAGCTTCCTGTAGTCAGTCTACCCATTAATCTTTCTCTTGTTCCTCATTTATTACACTCTGGTTTCCATCACTAATTTGGATAAGTCACCTTGCTTAGGCTGTGATTTAATCATCTGTTAAATAAGAGCGTTGGGACTTGAACTTGCAAGACTCTCAGCTCTCTTCTGGCTCAGAATTACTATGAATTCTTGTATCCTACACACTGTCCTAGAAACAACAACTTTTATCATTACTATGTATCTTGAGTGTACAACACACTAGTTTTAAGCCGATAATGGCTTTTTGGCTTCCGAGCTGTCAGAAGTAGAACAATTCCACATACACAAACTTCTTTTCCTGAAAAATAGCAATCATAACTGTGATGATACTTAATATAAATGTGTGTATACCTATATATATACCATATTATATATAACATATATATACCTACACATACTAAATATATATTATATATAATATGTATATAAACATATATGTTTTATGTACTATAAAACAATTTGCATGACATTTGTGTGTGTGTGTTTTTCCATTTTATTCATCTTAACAACATACAAAGTAGGCAAGTAAGTGTTATACCATCTTGCAAATAAACAGAGACTCAAAAAGGTCAAGTGATTTGCCCAAGGCTTCATATAAGTAACATGACAAGGCTCTATCTACAATAGATGTCTTCTGCTTCCTTAGTTCATGGTTCTTTCTATTCCCTCAGAGCTGTCTCTGTATTTATAATATTACAAGAGAATAAGTAAGACCTCCTCACGCTGTGGTGTCCAATGTACTCCACATTGTCTGTTGTTTTCCCTCAGACTTGGGAAAGTAAGCCCCCCCACCCCACCCACCAAATGCCAAGGTTTTGGAGCTCTGCTTATATGTGACCAGCTAGCAGGAACTAAAGTCATGCGGTATTTGTGTGACCTCCATTTACTGATAAATATCTAAGCCGGGGAAAGTGTCCTTCCACTTTCTGTGACAAATCAAGCATATCTGACACAAACTATTCTTCTCTGTCAGGCATTTCACAGCTCGTGCCTCAGAAATCCAAATTCCTGTCATCCCTCAACAATCTCCCAGCAAGGCACTTTGTTTTCAAGTTAGCAGTGATGTAGATGTTTCCTAAAAGGAGGATGGCTAGTTACGCTAAGTGGATTATGTAGAAGAGAAAGAGATGACCCTTTGAACAACTTCTATTACACGGACATCGGATTTTAACCTTTATAAAGTGATCTCATATCCATTATCCTCATTCAGTAAAGGAGGAAACTAAGGCCTCAGGGGTTAAATGCACAGTCATAAGATCAGAAATGGTGGAGCCAGGACAATTATCCATGTTTTCTGGTAGCTAATCTAATTGAGAAGAAAATGATGAATTGCCCATCCCACTCCATTCCAGTGATGAAGAGGAATTTTTTCTCTTCTGGGCTTATACTGAAGTCTTTCCAAGCAAAGACTTGGGGTACTCTATATCCAAATGCAACCAGAAAAATGTGCCTAAGTCAAGAAACTTCAGGGTCAGCTACTGCTTTTGCCTAATCTTAACTGCCATTTTTGTACTTTTCTTATTTTTCTTTTTAATCCTTTATTTGGACAACCACTAAGTATGGGTGTATAGGCTTTGACTAAATGTTGATTGTTAAATATAGATGAGGAGGAGGAAGGTAGGTGTGAGTATAAAGGAGTGTATAAGGGAGCCTTGTGAAAGAAGGGGACATTTCTACATCTTGTTTGTGGTGATGGTTACATGAATACTAGATCCATGGATTATACCAATGTTCATTTTCTGGTTTGATACTTACTGTATTATACAAGGTGGTATCACTGGGGGAAACTGAGTGAAGAGTACATAAGAACTTCCTGTGAATCTGTAGTTATTCAAAATTTTTAAAAAACTAAACATAGATGATGAATGAGTTCCCAATGTAAACAATGATAATAATAATAATTAGATAGTTAAGCCATGAGAATCTTGGGATGTCTTCCTGTCATTAGGAGGATCGAGTTGCTATGTAGTAGATGGAGTTCTCTGCTTAAAGCTGACTCTGAGTGTTTTTCTGGCTCTACTGGCTAGTATAGAGCTGCAGAAATAAGCTGCCTGGACTCAAATCCAGGCTCTGCTACTTACTAGATATGCAGCTTCAGGGAATTTACTTTGCTCCTCTGCATCTCAATTTCCCCATCCATAAAATGGGGTTATAAATGTATCTTTCCCACAGAGTTATTGTATGGCATAAATAAGTAATCATATTACAATATATAAATATATCAAATCAGCACATTGTATACCTTAAACGTACACAACGTTATATATCAATTATATCTCAATGAAAAAAAAGTCATTATATGTAAAGTACTTGAAGTAATTATATATATTATATACATATATTTCAATGAAAGTTAACTTTGATTATCATTGTTTTAACTGTGTTTCCCTGAGTCGAATGAATGTTGTAGTATTTTTGTTTTGAATAGAAGAGTTCAGGAATTATCCTGAGTGTTCAAGGAGTTTTCCTCAATTTCACTGAAACAACAGTTCCTTGGTCCTACACAGGCCTTCTAAGGCACTCTGGAGCTAAAACACACTTGGAGGTGGAGCATGCATAGGGATCTAAGGGGTACCCAGTGGAGTTGGATCAACCTCTTCTGTACCTGAGAAGATTCATTTTATTTGATCCTTTTTCTACATTAAAGCATCCAAGCCCCCTTTAGAAGGACATATAGTACATTAAACATTGTCTTCATTTCCAACTGAGATAGTGAATAGGGATAATATGCACAAATAAATATGTAGAGGTTGTAAGGTTACGTATAGTTTTTTTTATCGCAAAAGTTTTAACACTTCGTCAGGAAATATTTGGTCCTATATTAGCTAATACCACTGATTAATATCTCTTTGGAAAGTGATGATGAGTGATAAAGAAAATAATTGGAGTTTGAAAAATATTCTTGGAGGATAGATAGGTAGTGTTACACTGAAGTGCCCTGGGATGTTGCTAGACAACCAGATACGTTAGGGAAGAACGTTGATGTGAACATGAATGGGCATTAGAGGGTAGAAGTAGCATGGTTGGTGGAAAGGCACTGGTCTGGGACTCAAGAAATCTGTTTCTGAATCCTCCCTATGCTACTTACCTATAAGTGCAGCAGTCTTAGATCAGTTACATGATCTTTATAACTTAGTATTATTATCTGTGTAGTGAGAACAATAAGATCTACCCACCACATATTGTGAAATTCAAATGTTTCAGCTTGTGAAACAATGAATGGGAATATGCTTTGTGGACTACTGAATGTTTCTTTATCCTAGGATTTCCTTAATCACTTTTGCTCAGATACAGTCTCCTTAATATAACAACACAGATTCCCACATTACTCCGTGTAGAGAACCTCTAAAGTTTTTCACTAGAGGTGACTTTAAAATATGTTCCTAATGATAAATGTCTCAAATTGGTAATTGGCTAGCTCAACTTAAGAGAATATTATCCTCTTGTATCTCCTAGTTAATTCTGTAGGAGGATGATTTTGTTTTGAAAACTCTTTTAATATTCACTACAAATAATGCTTATTTACATTTTACACATGGGAAAAATAACATTGAGGTAAGGTAAGCTACTCATAATCACACAGCTGATGAATAGTTGATTTATGTTCTTATCAATCTGGCTGCAAATACCATTATCTCCCCTCTGTTCTATAAAGTAGAGGTGGTATAGCTTCCACCAGTGTCCCATCTTTACTCAAATTATCTCAAGTCAAACAAAAATACCTGGGACAGAATCATACTTGCAAAGATTACAAATATTAAGACACAGAATATAAAATAAATTTTTACATGTTTAAAAAATGGAATAAAAGACTAAACTGAAGTTACAGCACAAAATTTTAAAAGAACCATGTAGGCAGTCATTACCCTAATCAAATGACCAAATTAACATTACTATACATAAAATGTCAATACTATCATGTCTCCCCTAATAAAAATTGAAATCACAACATCACTTCTTACTATTCTCACCAAAAATGTGCAACACGATCTGATGTACAAAAATGTACAGTTTGATCAAATTGTGAGCAAATGTCAGAGAAATCCAAATTGAGGACATTCTACAAAATAACTGGCTAGTATTCTTCAAAAGTGTCAGGTCATGAAAGAAAAACTGACAAACTGTCACAGATTGGAGAATACTAAGACTAAATTAAAACTAAATGCTATGTGGAATCCTGGATTGGATCCTAGAGCATAAAAGGGACATTAGCAGAAATGCTAGTTAAATAAAATTTGAATAAAGTCTGTAGGTTTGTTAAGAGTTGTGTATCAATGTGAATTTCCTAGTTTTAATAATTGTACTGTTGATATGTAAGACATAAACATTAGGGGAGGCTGGGTAAAAGGTATATGAGAACTCTTTGTGTTACCTTTGCAACTTTTCTTTAAATATAAAATTATTCCAATATAAAATTTGAGACAAAGTTTAAAAATATGTTTAAAAATTATCAAATAGAATTTTTAGAAATGAAAAAAATGTACATGAAATTAAAAACTCATTGGACCCACAATCATTTTCTGGTGCACTTAAGGTATGTTCATTTATTATTTGTAAATTTTACTTCAGGACAAATAACAAAACCTATAAATAAATATTAAATTTTAATTAATGATATGCAGGACAGAGTATTTAGGTAGAAGTGTATTTATGTCTGTAACTTTCATAGTAATATATAAAGAAAATAAGATGATGGTTAAAGGGATAGTATAATAGAAATGTGACAATGTAAATATAGCAAAATGAAGACAGTAGAATCTAATTCTGGGTACGTGGGAGTTTAAGAATTTTTACAATAAAATGTTGGAAAAAATCAAAGGATAGTTTAAATAAATTAATTTAAAAGTTTGCATAAGATTTTAATAAGAAAAAAGTTTAAATAAAAAAGCAGGCATAGCTGAAGAAATAAAAATTATGAAAGATTGATTAATAGATGTGGAGGGTAAACTAAGTCTAATATACAACTAACTGGAATTCTGAAAGAAGAGCGAACTGGGTACAAGCAATATTTGAGGAGATTATGGTTAAACATTTTCCAGAACTGATGATGGAAAACAATCAATATTCTATCCCATGTGGGATAAAGACCAGTAAATCCCTAGTAGGATTAAACAAAGAATGAAAGAAAAGAAACACAATCACACACCTAAGTGAAGCTTCAGAAAACCAAGGAAAAAGAATGGATCTTAAAAAACAGCCAGAGATTTAAGACAACAAAAACTTGAATGAAACAAAACAAAACAAAAAACGGATCACCTTCAAAGGTCTGACACAGACTGAGAGTTGATTTCTCAGTAGGAAGAATAAATGCCAGAGTAATATTTTCAGTGTATTGAGAGAAAATAAGTCCCAACACATTTTTTTTTCCTCACCAAAAATGTATTTCAAGAGTAAGAGCAAAATACAAACTTTCTAGGTAAGGAAAACCTGAAGGCATTTGATCTGGTTAAGTATTGCTGCATAATAAATTATCCCCAAACATAGTGACCTAAAACAGCAGCCATTTGATTATATCACATAGTTTTTGTGGATCAGGAATAGGTTGGGGCTAGAATGATTCTTCTGTCACCAAACAGGGCCAGTTGGTGATATTTACCTTGTGGCTGAGCAGGTCTGAGGGGTCCAGAAGACTTCTCTCATGGTCCTGGTGCTTTTAGGGTACAAGTGGGACTGGAAAACCGAGCTTAGCCAGACCACACCTTTCTCCATGTAATCCTCCTGCCCTCTCCATGTGGCCTCTCTGGCAGGGTAGGCATACTTCCTTCATGTCAGCTTAGAGCTCTCAGAGACCATGGCAGAAAGAAGGCTCCAGTTCTTGAAAATGCCCAGAACTGGCATGGTATCACTTCTGCTACATTCTACTGAACAGAGTTGTCAGAGGCCAGCCCAGGTCCAAGGGAGGAAAATTAATTTCACTTCTCCACAGGAGGAATATGAAAGAATTTGCAGCCATCTTCATTTCACCACTGACTTCAGGTAGAAACTACTAGATTCCACATGTACAGTCAGAGCTATAAAAAGGAATCCTGTACAGAGAAACTGATAATATCTCGGTAAATCTAAGTAAGCACCCACAATATGAGACAATAATAGTGTTGTCATGCTTGTAAAAAGGAAAAAGAGAAAAACTCTAAAATATACACCAAAAAGAATATAATAAGTAGGAAGAGGATGAAAAGAATTTAAATATTCTGGAGGTCTTTGTATTATTCAAAAGGAAGAAAAAGATGTTGATTAACCTAACCATAGGCTTTCATAAAGGAAGTGTGCCTATGTGAAAAACTTCAGGGTAACTACTAAAATACTAGAAATAAGTTGTATAGCTCTTGATCAGTAGAGGTAAAAAAGATTGAGAAGAAATTTAGTTAATGCAAGACAAAGGAAGAAAATCAGAAAACTGCAAAAATGGGACAAATAGAAAACAGAACGTAAGATGGAAAACAAATCCAACTATGTGAGTAATTATAACAAATGTGCATGAACTAATTATGTTACTTAAAAATCTATACATTGTTTATAAGAAACACAACTAAAACACAATAATAAAAATAGTTAAATATACACAAATAATTTCATTTCCCTGTAATGGTAATATATAGCTTAAAAATATAATTTACTAAAAAGATACAATTTACATTAACAATAAATACATAAAGTTTAAAAAAATAAACCTAATATAAATTGAGCAAAATATTTACAGGGGAACACTATAAATTTTTAGTTAAAGACTTTTAAAGAGACCTCCAATTATTTATTGGAGACCTTTACCACATTCTTCAAATGGAGGTACAATTTCTCCCAAACTGATTCTTAAATTCAGTGTAATCCCCAAAAAAATCCCAAGAGATTTGTTCTTGTTTGTTTGTTTGTTTGTTTGTTTTTAACTTTGTAGGTGATCCTAAAATTTAAATTAATGATCAAAGGGCCAGGAAGAATCAAAGGACTCCTGAAAAAGAAGGAAGAGTTTATGGTTCAGAAAGCTAATCCTTCTAAATGTCACAACTTATAAAACATTAGTAATTGTGTCAATATGATACTGGCACAAAGATAGGTAAAATCACTATCAGTGGAACCCAACAGCAGATGGAAACTTACTTTGTAACTGGCAGAAGCCACAAGGTCACAGTAGAGTTCCTAGTGCTCTGGCTTTAAGAGATCTGGGTGCTCCAGATCCATCAGTTCTTCTCAGGCTTCTGCATCACCATTGGCTGGACCAAAGGTGAGGCCAGGAAATTTTGTATGCTCCTGGGAAGACCCTTCTAACACCACTTCCTATTATTCATACCCTCAGTATCAGGAATCAGTGAGTAAAACAGATGTTTAAAAAGAGGAGATATATAACATAGGGAAATGCTTACAAATAAGTCAGAAGGATTGAAAGTTGTGATCACACACACACACACACACACACACACACACACACACACACAAATCAAAAACAAAAAACTTGCTCATCCTTAATCATTATCCATCACAGTAAATGGCACCTAATTATCCAGCTGCCCAGGCCAAAATCCTCGAAGCCATTCCTTCCTCTCTTCCTTTCCCACCTCACATCAAATCTACTGACAAAAACCTGTTGCCTCTACCTTCAAAATTTATGCAGAATCCAGCTAATTCTCACCACATCCTCTGTTACCTCCCTGGTTTAAGCCTTTGTTTTTGAACAGGCTGTACTCCCTGCTACTGCCCCTGCCCACCAACAATGTGTTCTCAACACAGCAGCCAGAGACTTGTAGACATTAGTGCTATGCACCAGATACTCCACCATGTGCATGGTTGAACTTCTCTGTACCCTTGAAACCTAAATTACCATGTCATTTAAGTTGGCTGATGAAATGAGAATGGAAATGATGTGGTCACTTCTAGATGAATGGAAGCTCTAGTGGTTGGTGCTTGTTTTGACTAGTCTTTGTTTCTCTCACTGTGATGAGAACTAGTAGCGCTCCCAATGGTAGCTACTCCACCAGCCTGGGTCCTGAAGTGAGAATGTGGATCGTAGTACCCAGCTGCCTTGCAATGAGTATAACACGGGCAAGAATTAAACATTCATGGTGTGAGGCCACTGAGAACATGTGGTTATTTATTGCTAAATTACAACATACATGATTGATTCTGATTGTTTGATATAGTGATCTTTTGATCACTGATCAATACAATGAACCATTCAAAAATGTAATTCAGATCATGTCATACTTCAAAGGCTTCCTGTCCGATAAACTTGACCCCTTGTCCCCTCTGTGAACTCATCTTTTTTTTTTTTTTTTTCAGTACGTGGGCCTCTCACTGCTGTGGCCTCTCCTGTTGCGGAGCACAGGCTCCAGACACGCAGGCTCAGCGGCCATGGCTCATGGGCCCAGCCGCTCCGCGGCATGTGGGATCTTCCCGGACCAGGGCACGAACCCATGTCCCCTGCATCAGCAGGCGGACTCTCAACCACTGCGCCACCAGGGAAGCCCTGAACTCATCTTTTAACTTCTGCTTGATTACACTTTCCAGACTGATCTTCTGAACACACCAGGCATACTTCTGCCTCAAGAATTTTGCAGTTGCTCTTCCCTTTATCTGAAATGTACCCCCTACCCCAGATATTCACATGAATTGTTCCTTAACTTTCTTCAAATCTTTCCTCTAATGCTAGCTTCTTAGTATAGCCTTTCCTGATAATTCCATTAAAAATTCACCCCAGCCCCACTTTTCCTATACTCGTTCTCTTTTTATTTTCTTTATAGCACTGATCACCATCAAAAAAGTAAATTTTACTTTTCTTTGCATATTTTTTATTAGCTATCATCTTTCTCCCTCAACTAAGATGAAAGCACCATAGAGTAAGAATTTTAATCTAATTTATTTCCTCTGGATCCCTAACCCCTATAGTGGTGCCAGGAACATATCAACCACTCAGTAAGTATGAGCTGAACAAATGAATGGCAGAGGTGGCATTGAAGACAAGGAAAATATGTGTTTCTACTAAATGATGCTAGGACAAGTGATTGTGTATAATAAACAAAAAATGAAATTGGGCCAAAACTTCATACCACATAAAAAAAATCAGTTCCAAACAGATAAGATTAAATTTAAAGGCAAAAGTATTCGAATTTAAAAGTCTATAAAAAAGGCATTTTTATGGGCCAGGGAAAGATTTCATAAATAATAAACAAAAGAACAGGGCATAAAGGAATTACCTACTACAAAATTAAGAATTTCTGTTCATCAAATATCACAGAGAGAATAAAAAGATACATGAAAAATAGGAAGAAATATTTTCATAAAAACTAATTAAGAGTAAGATAAACAATTCAGTAGAAAAATAGTGAATCGTAGGTACTTCACTGAATGAGAAACATAAATGGTCAATATACATGCAAATGTGCTCCTCTTCATAAGAAATCAGGCAAATGCAAGTTAAAGGCACAGTATATTCCACTTTGCATCTTCCAGGGGCACAAAAATGTCAATGCTTGGCAATATCAAGCCTTGGTGAACATGTGGAAGAGCTGACACAGTGTACAAACACCTTAAAAAACAATTTACAATATCTGATAAAGTTGAGGATGTAAGTACTCTATGACCCCACAAATCCATATATTTTCTAAATAATATATGAATATGTTACATATATACATGAATATATCATGAGTTTCATATATATTTATATATAAACTCTTAATCATATATAGCAAGTGATATATGTGGGAATGTTCCTGTATAAGAACATTCATAACAGAACTTCATAAGAACAGGAACAATCCAAACGTCCATTGACTGGAAAATGGTAAATAAATTGTGGCATGTTCTTAAAATAAAATCATATACAGTAATGAAAGTAAATAAATTATAGCTATAAATAGCAACAATAAATATTGCAAATATGCTGCAAAAAAACCCCTAAATAAATCACAAAAATCCACAAAGAATAATTCCATTTATACATGATTCAAAAGTATTTAAAATAAACAATACTTTATTTAAACCTAAAATTAAATACAGTGGTTACTGTTTGTTTCTGAAGGAGGATGTAGAATGGAATCTGGGAAGAGCAGACAAGAAATTTCAAAGAAAAATTTTTTTCCTTAAAATGGGTGGTTAGAATATAGATATTCCTTTGTTTTTATTTCTTTTAATTTACATGTATTCTTATAATATTCTTTTATATCTATTCAGCATATAATAAAAATTTTTTTCAGTGTTTTTGTGCTTAACTATCCTTGCATTTGAAAATGAAGCATTTAGAGAATTCTATATTTATTTGCCATGATAACAGAAATGCTTTTGATTATCCAACTGTTTTGTATCTCTTTGGGTAGCTTGAAACTGTGCCACTCAGCATTATAAACTGCAAGTAAAGGCCTTTTGAGAAAGGCAACAAATCAGAGATGCAAAATGCCATCACTGATTAATTTATGAAAACGAAGTTTTCAGCCTACAAGAACTAGGGGCAAAACAAAACAATAACTCAACAGGGGCCCGTGAGCCCTGAAGTGTGACGCTTGGCCACGTGTAACTATTTATCATTCCAAGTCTCAAATCTGAATGATATCAATCATGCTGCTGGCTAGGGTGCCAACTGAATATAAATTGGCCTTTCTGGGCATCAACAGGTCTTATTCTGCCAAGTGATTTGATAGTTGTTTTATTTTAAAACACTTAGGATGGATTATAGAATGAAAGCCCACACTTTGGAGCCGTTTAGAAAAATCAATTCAATCCATACTTAAAGACAAAGAAAAATCCTTCTGTTGTTTCTAGTGACATATCTTACTCAATAGAATATTCCCATGGAGATGCAAATGCTTGCACAAGGTAACTTTCGACAGCAGTGTGATTGTTAGCACGTTATCATGGCAATACTGGCACACCGTGAAGCTCTGCATTTACTCCAGTGACGCTAAGAGTGCTCAAAACGTTTTTAGAACACTTGTTGAGGAATAGGTCCTCAAAGCCTTGGATGAATTTTTATAGTTTAGCGGTGGATTTCAATGGTTTTTGAAAAATGCCAAAGTTAGAGAATAAAGGGAGATTTCAAGGGCAGGGAGTTCTTCATTTGGCTCATACACAAGAGGCAGCTTTGTGGAGAAAGGGGTCTTGATTCTGTGGATGGTTCATAAAGTGTTACTGATGCCAATTCCCCATGACAAGGTAGGTCTCACTGGGAATCCTGTCTCTGCCACTTACTGCCTCTGGAACAACTGAAAAGTTAGTGAACTCTTCAAATGTCAACAAACTCCCATGAAATGAAGATAATTAAGACTATCTTGAAGGGTTGTTAATGGAAATTTAAAAAACATACACATGTCTACTAACACATAAAATTATTCAAAAAATGGCAAGTAAAAGTAAAAAAAAAATAGTAGTAGTAAATCTGATTCTGAGATCTTGAATTTAGGCAATATTGAATACCAGTTAAATACATGAGGTCAGATTGACCTGAATTTAAATCACAGATTCTCCATTTCCTAGGTAGGTAATTTATCTAGTTTTCAGAAAATTATTTAGCATCAGAAAGACTGAAAAATGGAGTGATAATAGTATTTGTTGATTTATCATAATAATAATCATATAGCTATTTAGAATTTAAATGGAATTGGTGGTAAATTCAAGTAAAGTAGAAATTTTAAACTTATCTTAGACATTTAAGTCTTATCTCATTCATAAATGAGATCAATGCCTTACAACAGAATGACTTGGAAGGCCTGGGCATGGACATATAGGCTGTCCTCTTTAGCTTTCCCAGACCATACAGAATTGAAGTGACAGAGTGCGTAGTCTAGATCTGGGCAGTCTGAGATTAAACCTGGCTCTGCCATCTTAACTAGCTGTGTGAACTTGGGGCCAGTGTTGGGGGCCTAAGCCTAATAAAATTTTGGAAGTATCCTTTAAGAAAATGAATACAAAATTATAAATATGAAATTAAGTATCTGATTCTGAAATTTAAACTTTATTAACTCCAGAGTACATTTACCTCTGATATCTTATAAGGTTGTTGGGTTGGAGCATCGAATATATGTAACATGTTTGGAACAGTGCCAGCACAGTGATCACTAGATAAGTGTTTGCTGTAATTACTATCTCAATCCCACAAAGATATCTCTAGACCTTCCATACCCTAAAAAAAGCTTTTAAGTAGAAAAGAGGAAATAGGTCTATTATTCCCTACCCATATTATACATTTCATTTTGTCCTGAAGTGCTAAAATGCCTAGCTGTGCTCAGGACAGTACTGGTTATGGGTAGGTGCTGAAGACATGAAAAGCAAGAGTTCACAGGGATAAGAAGAAATCTAAGAACACCCCCGTTCCTGCCCCTGGAGCAAGTATCGTTGCTAAATGTTCTCGCTTTTCCCACTTATGGTTTTGGTGTTTTGTGGGAAGGCCCGGGAGAGTATTGTGCCTCATCAGACTTGCTGGGGCTAAGCTCTTTGGAAAATGTTAGTTCACATTTTGGTTTCATCCTGCTTTCTCCTCTTACTTCCCACCTCACTCGCACCTCCCATAGTTGACCTCCACATCTAAGGAATAGATTTGAGAAAATAAGCTTGTTTAACAAATGTTCTGATTATCATTGATTTCATATTCTCTTCTATCTGGTTCATTTTATTTACACAGAGGAAACGAGGTAATGATTACTACATAAAGGACCCCTTGTTGCATGTTTAGCAGAACTAAAGAAGAGAGAAAACTTCTGTCTAGAGATTTCACAAATTTAGGGTCATAAGTTTGATCACTTTTTTCTACTAGAAATGTTTTTTTTTTCTGCCCTTATCTGATTATCTGTTTTGAGGCTAAAATCAAGAACTATCCCATATGCCTCTACCAGTCTTCAACTACAGAATCTGTAGCTGAAAGGCTATATTCTTTTTTTGAGATTCTCCAGGTTTATTAAAATTTCTGGTCTACTGAGAAGTTATATTATTTACTAAATCTAATTCCAAGTCATAGAACAGGTACTGGACCAGTCTCCTGGGAGAACTTTGTAAGCATCTTTTCCACATAATAAGTGAAGTTGTTATTTCTGAATAGTAGGCTTGTCCTATCTAATCAGAAGAGTATACATTCTAATATTTTTTTCCAGAGATCCAGATCTTGAATATATATTTAACTGTGAACTATTTTTGTGGTTTGCTTTTTAAATTGTTTTCTGCTTTTGTCTTTATTATTTCCTTCCTCATGGAATGTTGACAATCTAGACCAAGACCATGTGGATAATGGGCCCAAGGAGACTTATGTTGAACAGTGTTTGTGAAAGAAAGTAGTCTGGTGCCTAAGTACTGTGTTTGTTATGCCGAATTGATATGTCAGCCCTGGCTTCTTTTTCTACAACTGATCTAATCTTCCTTATGCTTAGCTTCCCCCTGCCCCGACATAAGCATGTATGCACTGCTGAGTAGCAGTAAACGTACTTCAGCCTTAAACTTAGCAATGATCTTCTTCTCTTACAGGCTCATTCCTTTTTCATAAATACTCCACCAAGGAAAAAATTTACCTTCTCAAATGGACTTTTCCGCACCTTTTCTCCTTCCCAACCTCTTCACAGAAGTCCTTAAAAATTCTATCATTTTTCTTTTTCCAGCTTTGTTGAGGAATAATTGACAAATATAACTATATATTAAAGGGCACAACATGATGGTTTGGTATACATAACATTATAAAATGATTACCAAGATCAAGATAATTAACACATCATATCACCTCACAGTTACATGGCTAATTATCTTTAATTCTCTTGTGTGTGTGTGTGTGTGTGTGTGTGTGTGTGTGTGTGATGAGAATGCTTAAGATCTCTTGTGGGTTTTTTCCCCACAAAAATGTTTTAATTTCCTTTAAAGTGAGAAGAAAAAATTAACCTCTAAGGTCAAGGATTATGTTTGTCTGTATACCAATGCAGTCATAAAATATACTTTGTAGTATGTTTGTATGAAAGAAGGGGACCATGAAAGCAAAATTGCCTAGAGGCCCACAGACATCATTATGTGGCCCTGAAGAAAGGTACATTTTCTTTGCATAGATTGTAGTGTCACTGAGAGAGAGAAGGCACGGGTCGTTGTCACAGTTTTCAAACGTAGGGGTTTTTTTCTCTTTCTTTTTTTTTTTTAGGTATTTGTATTACCCCATTTTACAGATCATGTCTTGGAGGTCACTTAAGTGTTGAACCTAAGATTTGGTTCTAATTCCCACCCTCTCTAAAGTCCAAGAACATAAGTTTAGAGAGAGCAGTCCTTTTCCTAATCTAACAAGGCTTACGTCAGGCCTGGGGCAAGGTAACTGGCATTCACTGTGCGCATCACATTGTAAAATGTAAAATGTTCTTAAGGGAGACTTAAGTAAGTAGCTTTTGTTGTTCCTCCCACTGAGTCTCCAGCCTGAATCTCTGCTACCAGTTCTCCCCTAACAGTTGTGTCTTGCCTTTTAATGCTTCAAGTTCTGCTACCAGTTTGACATCTCTAATAAGCCATTTATCTCTATATTACCAAGTAATCTTTATTATTATTATTTATTGTCCCATAGCAGAGAATATCTTTCAAAATTTCCTAGGGGAAACAAAATGAAAATTTCAGTCATTCAACTTATTCCTTAGAGAAACCAAAGCTCAGAATGAGAAAATTGTTATGATCTCAGAGAGACAGCAGTGAGCAGTCCTGAAGCAAGATCTTAGTTCCCTGCCCAGGAATTAAGCCTGCATAGCCTGGATGAAAACCAGGAATCCTATTCATCAGACCACCAGGGGTTAGAGGCTAGAAGCAAAGTGCCCCTGCCTCTTGCCCCATTTGAAAGCAAGAATGTTTCAAGGAGGCAAAAACTGTAAAAACAGGTACAAAGTTTATTATTAGAGACACAGCACAACAAGTGGGAGAGCACACAGAGAAACAGTTTGTTTATTTAAGACTGAAGCAAGGGGGCTTCCCTGGTGGCGCAGTGGTTAAGAATCCACCTGCCAGTGCAGGGGACACAAGTTTGAGCCCTGGTCCAGGAAGATCCCACATGCCACGGAGCAACTAAGCCCATGCGCCACAGCTGCTGAGCCTGGATGCCACAACTAGTGAAGCCCACGCACCTAGAGCCCGTGCTCCACACCAAGAGAAGCCACCACAATGAGAAGCCTGCACACCACAAGGAAGAGTAGACCTCTGCGCACTGCAACTAGAGAAAAGCCCGCGCGCAGCAACAAAGGCCCAACGCAGCCAAAAATAAATAAATCTAAAAAAAAAGAAAGACTGAAGCAAGACAGAAATTCACACCCAGAGAGAAAGGGTGTGGGCTTCATTCCTAATGAGGAGGAGTACAGTAAAGAGGCAGTTAAATCATTTCTATAGGGCAGTTCTTTCAGGTCTTTGTTTACTTTTGGCCAACTACCTCCCTTCTTTTTCCACACCTGACCTGCCCTAGGACCCTCCCCAACATGCATGCGCAACATTTTGCTAGATGGATTCCAGTGCTGAGGCCTGTGGGGGTACGTCCACACTTATTATGGGATGGCCCCCCCTCCTTTTTTGGCCCCCAAGGAGCCCTCCTGCGCAGGTGCAGACAAGGAGGTTTTATTGACCTCAGGAGTGATCATCTTATCTCTTTACTCCAGGAGAGCTCAGCTCCTGCGATTAACTTTGTCCTTGGAGTGTCAGGGAAAACAAAGCTTCAATTTTCTCTGTTTGACCGACACCAGCTGTCCAGCCCAGGGGCCTATGTACTGCCTACCTCAGTTACAGTTAACCAACCAAGTGCACCTACTCCAAACTCATTTCCCACCTCACCCCCAGCCTACCCACAACCTTCACTGCCAGCGCATTTACAGCAAAAGGTTCTAAGGCTCTGGGGTAACACAAATTAAGAAAGGAATTTTAGATCTTACTGGCTTCTTTACTTCCTCGTAGAAGTCAGGAAATATGACAGACTAAACCTGTATCAAAGAAGTTTCTATAAGTATGTTTACAAGCATTAAAATTACAGTAAATTTTGATATCAAATCTCTACAGTTGTAAAATCAGCCAACCCAAAATTCAGAAGCTTAAAACCTCAACCACTTATCTGGCTTCCAATTTCACTAGGCAGTTCTGGTGTACCTGAATCTTTCATCTGGCCTTACTCATGTACCTGTGGTTACAGGTGGGATGGCTGAGGGTTAGCTGATCCCAAATGTCCTCCCTCATACATCTGACAGCTGACTTGCCCTCAGCTGGAGTGATGGGTATAACTGGGTCACATGTCACATGTCTCTTATCATCTAGCGGGCCAGCCTATGCTTGTTGACATGATGACTTGGGGCTCCAAGAGCAGCAAGAGAGGACAAGCTTAAATGTGAAAACTTCAAGTCTCTGCTTGCATCATATTTGCTATTGTTCCATTGCCCTAAGCGAGCCATGTGGCCAAACCAGAGCTAGTGTATTTGTGGATTCTGTGAGGGCACTGATACCAGCAAGAATAAACAAATTAGGGTCTGTCAGTGCAACAAAATGTCATATTTTCCAAGCCATCTTTCCGTTGTTCCTCCTACCAGCATAACATAATCACCATCCCTGGGACTTGGAGTAATGAGAACAGTATCAAAGAGGCTTGCAATTTTACACTTTCATATGGTTAATGATTCTCCTCCTAGGCTCCCCGTATAAAACTAGAAAAACCTAAAATTCAAGAATCTAAATAGGTGAGACATATGTTCTTCATATTTTTCAACTCACTCGTTTCTCAGAAACTCTAATTGGGATTTATATTTGGACTCATGTTTGTTTAACAGGAATTTTAAATCAGTGCTGAATGAGTATATGTGAGTGACCAAGAAGTGAATACACTCTGCCTGGAATAGGTGTATCGGTGGTAATTTACTGAGATAGGAGCAGTAGTGGATAAAGGGGTTTTCTGCTGTCCGTTGCAGTGAGGGGCAGCACACATGGATGTAGCAAGTCTTGAAGAAATGTCTGCCCCTTCTCTGGCACGAGCAAGGCTGTGACCCAAGCCCATCTCAGCAACCTATCAGGATTGATTGCCTTAAGCCTGTGGTTCTCAAAGTTTTTGGTCTCTAGAGCCTTTTAAACTCTTAAAAATTATTCAGATGTCTAAAAAAACATATGTTTGTGTGGGTTCTATATGTTTAAATTTACTATACTAAAAATATTTAAAACTGATAAACTTTCAGAAATATTAATTCATTTAAAAATAATAAATCCGTGCTATGTTAACATAAACAATATTTAATTTAAATCATATTTTCCAAAACAAAGCAAAAATTAGCAAAAAGAAAAATTAGTGGTAATGTTTTACATTTTTGCAAGTGCCTTGAATATCTGACATTGAAACACACCTGGATTCTCCTGTCAGCTTCTGCATTCAATCTGTTGTGATGTCCCTTGTCAGACAGTCTAACTCTACCATGTACTTAGGAAAGGGTGAGAGTCAAAAAGACAAATGACATCTGGAATATTATGAAACAATATTGATGGCTCTCCCCCTGAGAGAGCTTTGGGACACCCAGGGATTCAGGATCACAATTTAGAACTGTGGCACATTTCCAAGGAGCTCTGCAGGAGGCTACATTCTGTTCTGTCAGGAAGCCTGCTTGGAATCAGTCTTAGATAAGTTAATCCTGAAGAGAAAACAGACAAAAAAGGTATAGCCATTATGTAGATATATGACTTTTCAATGTCAAACATCCCTAAAGAATAGGTAGAGAAAGAGGCAGAAAGGATGTGGAAGATTCAAGAGTTTTTTAAAAGTCATTTAAGATTCTATATAATTAATGATCTCCATATAAATATTATTCTCCAAAGTAGTCACTTTCTGAGGATCCCACAGTCATTTATTGGCAGAGCTAGAATGAGAATTTTGATTTCCTCATTCACTAACCAAGTGTTCTTTTATGTATTTCATTTTTATTTTTCTGGAAAAGGACTCAAACCACAACAATAAAATTCCGGAGTTTTGCTGGTGCCAACACTAATTCTTATGTAAAATCAGGATAACTGCTACCCAAGTCTGCTACTGCAGTGTGTAATGGAGAGGGAAGCTTTGGGGACAGAATGGCATTGTTTATGAAACTTATAGCAAGTCTCTCTACTTCTGTGACTCAATTTTCTCAAATGTAAAATGCAGATATATAATAGTAAATGCTTAAGATCATCACAAGGAAAGTACTGAGTACAATGATGACATTTACTGAACATACTTAAGAAAGGTTAGTTTCTTCCTATTCCTAAAAATGCCATACTATCATGATTGAACATCCAATTTTGTTTCTAAAATAAATTCTTGCCTATCAATGAATAAAGGCAAGAAACACCAGGAAAGCAAAAACTCTGAACTACATATGTTCAAAACACAAACTCTCCGTAGGGTTGAAAGGAATTCGGAGAGGAAAAAATCCCTGTTTCTTGGCCAAATGAGCAGGTTAGGGTTTGTTTACAAAACAAGAATTTCTTATGAATGGCAAGCAGAAAGAAGGTACATGTTCAGCCTAGAAGGCAGACAAAATATTGTGAATTTTGTAAGAAGTAGGCTATCTAAATCCCTGTGAGGTCAGAGGAGTCCCTTCTGCTCCCTCTCCATTTTAATCTATGCTTACGGGTCAAGGATAGTTTACACATGTTTTATACTCATTTTACATTACAGATGATCAAAATAGCCGGAAAAGTTTACTGGGAAAAAGGTAGAAGCAGGCAATGGTGAAGAGACAGGAACTAATGTTCTAGAATACCTACCTTCTGCCAGGCACTTAGAAATAAAAGCTGTCCAACAAATTTCATTAAGAATTCTACAAGGTAGATTTTATTGTTCTCTTTTTACAGATGTGAAAGTGAAACTCAGAGATGTTAAGTAATTTGTCCAAGGCCCATCTATCTGGATCAAATTCTAGTTCATATTCCTCCTTACTTCACCTCCTTGCCTTCACCTCTTTGCTTCTGGGCATGATAGATACTTGCAAATCAGTGAAGGGTAGTCATGATGAAAAGAGAAACTTGACTGATCTTTTGGCCCTAAGTGATAAAAGTAGAAGGATTTACATTTCAACTTATTGAGAAAGAGATTTCTGCTAAATATAAGGATGAACATTCTGTAGAATAGTCAAAAATAAAGTGAAACACTTTGGGAGGTGAGTATAAACCACTAACTTGTCAGTTGGTGACAGGGGTATAAACATATCTTTTGACAATGAATCAGTAGAGAATAAATGGGACAAATGAAATACTTTTTGAAATTCTACCTAATCTAGTGATTTTATTTCTAAAAAGGGTGACTTTTTCCATGAAACATTTGTTAACTCCTCCCACATGTAATATCCTCTTTACTTTCTGAGTTCTTTGAGCAAAGACAGGAATTACATTTAAGAAATGGAGACGGAGATCTAGCTCCAGGCTGTGCGTCAGAAAAAGAATTGAAGAATGATAGAGTGGTATTATTTCCAAGAAACGATTGATCTCAAAGGGTAAAATCAACCAACAATGATGAAATCTGTAGCATATTACTATGTTTCAAATTGTCTGGACTTACTATTTTTCAACAGCTTTACTGAGATATAATGAACATACCATACAATCCACCTGTTTAAAGGGTACAACTCAATGTCTTTTAGTATATTCATAGAATTGTATATGCATCACAACCAATTTTACAGTATTTTCATCACTTCAGAAACTCTGTAGCTCTTAGTGATCACCTACCAATTTCTTCACCTCTGTAGTTTTAGGCAACTGCTTATCTACTTTCTGCCTCTAAAGATTTGCCTATTTTTGGACACTTCATAGAAATAGAATCATTAACTATGTAGTCCTTTGTGACTTCTTTCACTTAGCATAATGCTTTCCAGGTTTATCCATGTTATACCATGTATCAATACTTTCGTTTTTCTTACAAAATTACATTCCATATATAGAAATACCACATTTTATTTACCCTTTAATCAGTTGACAGACATTTGGATTATTTCCGGTTTGGGGCTATTATAAATAATGCTTCCATAAACATTTATGCTGATATTTTTGTGTGAACATGTACTTTCATTTATCTTGTATATATTTCTAAGAGTGGAATTGCTGGGTTATAGGGTAACTCTGTGCTCAACCACTTGAGGAACTGCCAAAATGTATTCCAAAGCAGCTTCTCCATCTTATATCCCATCAGTAATGTATGAGGTTTCCAATTTCTCCATATTCTCACAAGCGCTTGTTATCATCTATCTTTATGGCTATAGTCATCCTAGTGGGTATGAAGTGGCATCTCATTGTGGTTTGGATTTGCATTTCTTAGATGACTAGTGGTGTTGAGTGTATTTTTATGTGCATGTTAGCCATTTCTACATTTTCTTTGAGGAAATATCTATTCAAATCCTTTGCTCATTTTTAAATTGGGTTATTTGTCTTTTTATTATTGAGTTATAATAGTTCCTTGTATATTCTAGATACAAGTCCCTTACGGGATATATGATTGGAAGTAAATTTCATCCATTCTGTGGATTGTCTTTTCCCTCTACTTATGGTGTTCCTGGAAGGATAAAGTTCTTTATTTTGAATAATGTCCAGTTGATCTAAATCTTTTGTTGCTTTTGCTTTGGGTCATGTCTAAGAAACCATTGTCTAATCCATAGTAACCAAGATTTAAACCTATGCTTCTTCCTAATTATAGGTTTTGCATATTGACATTCTGTTGTTGCAATATCATTTGTTAAAAAGAATGCTTTCCCACTGCATTGTGTTAGTACCTTTACTGAAAATCAATTGAATTATAAATATGCAGGTTTATTTCTGTTCTTAATTCTCTATTCTCAGATGTGTGATTCCTGCAACTTTGTTTTTCTTTTTCAAGATGGGTTTGGCTGTTCTGGGCCCCTTGAACTTCCATATGAATTTTAGGATCAGCTTGCAAGTTCTTATAAAAAAGTCATCAGGCATTTTGATATGAATTGTTTTGAATCTCTAGATAGAGATCATGACCTACTAACTCTCCAGAGGTCCCACCTCCTCGTACTATCACATTGGGGATTAGGATTTCAACATATGAATTTTGGGGGTGGGGGGGCACGAATATCTAGACCATAGCAGATAGTTTTACTAATTCCTTTACAACATGAATGCCTTATATTCCATTTTCTTGCCTAATTGCCCTGGCTAGAACCTCCAATACGAAGGTTGAATAGAAATGGCAAGAGCAGACAGATATTCTTGTCCTTTTCTTGATGTTAGAGAGAAGGCATCCAATCTTTCACTGTTAAGCATGCTGTTAGCTCTGGTTTTATTTTAGATGACTTTTTGTCAGGTTGAGGAAATCCCTTTCTGTTCCCAATTTGTTGAATGTTTTTATCATGAATGGGTGCTGAATTTCTGTGTCTACTGAGGTGATTATGTGGTTTTTGTCCTTTATTCTATTGATGTGGTGTATTACATTAACTTATTTAAAATGTTAACCTACCTTGCATTACGAAGATAGATTCCATATGTCATGGTGTATACTCCTTTTTATATATTGCTGGGTTCAATTCCCTAGTATTTTGTTGAGGGTTTGCATCCATATCTATAAGATTAGTGTTACAAGTAAACATTTTGCCACTGAAGAAAATTCTAGGTAGGAAATCACCATGTTAATATCTTTGGCATATGGTTCAAGCTGATTCAGGTTAGACAAATGGAATTCAAATCACTATTTAAATCAGTTTTCAAAATGTTTCAGGAGTGGCTTTTTCCAAGGAGATCTCAATAGCACCCCAGCCCCATTGCCTATGTTTCAGGTCTCATTAGAATGTGTAATTACTCAGCAGAGTGATATGGGCTGCAGTCACTTGGGATGACAGAGGCAGAGAAGGGCAATAATTAAGAGCACAAACTGGGACACTGGGAAATTTGTTCAGTCTTTGAGCATTCAGATTCCTCACCTGTAACAAGGGAGTAATAATAGAACTCAACTCATAATTTTGTTGAAAGGATTAAATAAAGTTTTTAAAACAGCATCATATATATAACTTAATAAGTGTTAGTGTATATTTTGACATAAGCCAAACTACTTGGATCACTTATTTTAATCCCTAATGATCTGAGAGGCATATGCCATGGATATGCACATAGCAGAATCATAGAATATTTATTCATAAAGTGTCCTTAGAGACAAGCAAATTCACTCCCATTATAATAAACATGGAGAAACAGGCCTAGAAGGAAGAAATGACATTCCTCAAATTCACACATATTTGTCACAGATCTGGGATAAATATTAACAATTTCTGACTTGGAATGGCCCATTTATTAACATCTTTATATTGTGGACTCTAACCATGTATCTTTAAGCCAAACTAACCCACCCAATTTTGGTATACTCATTCACGAATTAAGACACATCAGATCACACAAATAGTGTTCACAGAAACAGCTCAGGACTCTCCCAACTTGACAGATAGTTTAAAACACTGAAGGAGAACATGTGTTTTTGTATGAAATAAATCTAAACAGGAATCCCTCTTTGGGTACTTAAGAGCTGCATGACCTTTAGACAAGTTATTTAGCATCTCTAATTCCCAATTCCTCAGCTGTAATTTGTTCAATCTTAATACACGTGTGGCTCATAAATTCCCTCAGAGGATTAACATACGCTAATACAGTCGTCCCTTGGTATCCGTGGGGGACAGGTTCCGAGACCCCCGCAGATACCAAGATCAATGGATGTTCAAGTCGCTTATATAAAATGATGCAAAGCAGTTGGCCCTCGGTATCCCCGGGTTCCACATCCACAGACATGGAGAGATGACTGTATATGTAAACATTTAACATAATGACTGGCATGAAAAATTTGCTTTTTGCTTGTGTTGCGTTTACTATTTTAATCTATCCCTTTATGTGTGTCTGAGTTTTTTGCTTATTTGTTTCATAATTCTCCTTTTACAACCCTTATCTGACTTTTAGACTCAATGCTTGCTATTAGTACCCCTCTCAACTGTTTGGAGGCAATTTCAACTCTCCTGCTGTCTTCTCTATGGTTTATCATCCAACCTCTCTGAGATAATCCACTCCCTGAGATGATCCACTGACTAGTGCTTTGACTAAGCACTACAGCCCCTTGTAGAAAAATGACAAGGTCATGGAGAAAGTAAGTCACCAATCAAGCACATTTTTTTCTCCACTAAGTCCATGAAAACAGAAAATTGTAAAGTTGTGTTGTCTCATGTTATTAATGAGGTGCTTCTTCACAATGCTATTGCTTCCATGGTCGTCTTGTAAAATTAAATTGAATTTTATTCCTTTCTCCAATCAGTGATAGTGCAGCTGGTCTATTTAATTCCAATTTTTTTTTTTTCCCAGGGAGATGCTCTGGTTAGATGTTAGCTGTTTCCTGTGTAATTAAAAGCACCTTTCCCTTTTTTCATATCTCTTTTCTGCATAACTGCCTTGATCATGATTAAGAGTCCCTCTGCCTGAACGCATCTCTACCAGCACTGCATTAAGGGGTGATATGATATAATTTTCAGGCACATAGACTTGATTGCTCAAGGCTTCCTTCCTTAGCTGTGATTGTTGCAGCTGGGGAGGGTATGCTGGAGAAAGTTTAATTTTTATATCTCACTAGGAAACAAAACCCAAGTAAAGCAATCTCTAATTCAGAGCCAGTGACTTTTCCATTTCTGACTAGGTGAACTGATATAGAAAACTTCAAAGATCAGTTGGGATTAAAAAAAGAAAATAAAGACCTTCATTTTTCCAGGTCAGATCTCCCACAAAGTAACTACCAGACATAAACTTGAGAAAGCAAAGAGAAACATTAATGAGCAAGCCTGCAGCCCACCTGCTGCTGATTGGGGTGTTCCTTGTGGTATCCAGCTTAATTGTACACATCTGGCTTGGTACCAGGACCCACAAGCCTCTGCAAATGAAATAAAGATGATGGTTTCATTTAATCATAAATAACTAAATATGCAAATAATTGAGGAGGGAGCCTCGATGGTGGTGGAGGTTAAATCTCCGGAAAAGCAGGAAAGACTGAGCAATAAGTGAGTGGTTTAAGAGAATTGAGCATTTATCTAGTGAAATTTAAAATTTGGCTTAAGACACAATTGACTTCCTTCACTAGAGAGAAAAATATCCACAAACAAAGGGGAAGAAATGATCAGTCCAAACATGAAGGCAAAGTGAAGGTTATTTTATCCGTGGGGATATTTTGTTCAAATCCAGCATTTGGCTTGGTAAGCGTCAGTTCACACTGGCATCATGTGACAGACTCGAACGTTTAAGGGCTTTGCCTCTTTAGCTGTGTGACTCTAGACACGTTACTTTAACCCTCTGATACTGAGGCATCTCAGTTAACTGGGCATAAACCACTTTCTATCTCAAGTGGTTATTTTGAAAATATATACAAGTTAGATAGCAAGACTTCAGTAAATGTTTGTTTCCCCCCTCTTCCCTCACCTACCTCCTTTGGGACCAATCTTCCCCAAAGGACATGTTTCTATATAACAACTGCTTAAATTTAACTCAGTGTTCTCTCCTGCATTCCTGCCCGAAATATTATTAAGGGCTTATGAAGAGCCAGAGCTTCTTCATAAGAGCTTCATCATTAGCTCTGAGCGTGTGCTCAGAGCTAATGATGAAAATAGACTATTCCATACTTTTAGAAGCTCACATGATAGTAGACAGACATGTGAAAGTAACCAAATTTTATGTAATTCATTTTTGATTAAGTATTGATAGAGGGCCTGCGGTGGGTCAGCTACTTTTCTGAACGTTGAAAACTGAGCAGTGGGCAAGCAGCCCAAAAACCCTACCTTCGTAGGTTCACATTCTGGCAAGGAGGCAGAAGGAAGTCATATCTTATACTGAAGGTGATAAATGCTTGCGAGAGAGAGAAAGCAGCGAAGAAGAATACGGATGTTCGAGTTAAGACGTTGCAATTTTAAATAGTCAAGGAAAGTTCTCTTTGATGTGTTGACATAAGTCAACATTTAAAGGAGGAGAGGCATGGCATGTAAATATCTAGGGAAAAGCATCGCAGGTAGAGGGATTGGCCTACTTGAAGACATTGAGGAGAAATGTGCCCAAAGTGTCAGGATTAGCAGGAGTCCAGTGTGGCTGGAGCAGAATGAACAGGGGTGGAGGGGAGGAAAAGTAGAAGACACCAGGAAGTAAACAGGGGCTTCCCTGGTGGCGCAGTGGTTGGGAGTCCGCCTGCCGATGCAGGGGACACGGGTTCGTGCCCCGGTCCGGGAAGATCCCACAGGCCGCGGAGCGGCTGGGCCCGTGAGCCATGGCCGCTGAGCCTGCGCGTCCGGAGCCTGTGCTCCGCAACGGGAGAGGCCACAACGGTGAGAGGCCCGCGTACAGCAAAAAAAAAAAAAAGAAGAAGAAGAAGTAAACAGGAGGCCAGATCATGTGCAGCTAAAGATCATTGTTGGGAGTTTGGCTCTTACTCTGAGTAAAACAGGGAACCATTGGAGACGTTCCAGCAGAAAAGTGACAGACTTTAACAGGCTCATTCTGGTCATTGGGTGGCCAACAGGCTGCAAATAAACCAAAATAAAAGCAAAAAGTCCAGTTACGAGGCTGGTGCAATAATGCTGGTGGCTTAAAGAGAGTCACTGTGTTGAGATTAGCTGTTGTCAGATTCTGGATACTTTTCACAGGTCAAGCCAGGGGGACTTCCAGATAGAATGGGTATGGAGTATGACAGAGTAGGCAAAGGAGAAACAGGATGTTTGGTCTAAGCAACTTTAAACAGAGGGTCATCACTATCTTAAATGGGGGAAACTGCAGGAAAAACAGGTATAAGAAAAGTGGGGACTCACAGAAGTTCAGTTTTGGATATATTAACTAATTCATGTTAAAAAATTACAGTGGTATATACAAGACATATGAGGGTGCAAAGGAGAAATACTTGTTTCTGAGTCAGAAAAAGCAAACTTAAGCTGGGTAGTTGTCTTCATGAAAGTCCTAAACAAAACTCACTCTTATTTTTGGATTCCATCAAATACCCTCTTCTTTTTATTACCCCACCTCCTAGCCAATCTGACTTCCAGATTTCATTGAAGGTCTTTTACTTAAAGCCATCCTATATATTTTCTTTCTCTGAAATCCTACAGAGCCACCCTTCACTTTGCACTTAGACACACAATCTAGCACTCGAATCTTCCTTGCTAGTACGCGTTTGTTTTCTTAGACACTTCTCTAGTGGTTTCTTGTACCTTCATTACCTTCCCACCTAAGACTCCTTGAGAACAAAAGCATGTGTCCAGCATCTTTTCTACTTTCTTGGGGTCCCCTTGCAGTCTTCAGGTCACTGGTTTTGCTCTACACCAGTCTTCTAGCATGTGTCACAAATGAAAAGAGAGTCAAGTCAGACACTCTCAGATTCTCTCACCTGATTTCATGTCTCTCCCTCCCAGGCCTCAGCTGTTTCTTATTGCCTTTGTGCCTCAGTAGTGGGGCTGCATGCTAGCCATTCGGTCTATCACCCAAGGCCCAGTAGCTGCAAACCGGAGTCTCCACTTGGTCCTGCTGTACCGCAGTGTGTGGATCTGGCTGGCATTCACCAGCTAGCTGGATGTTGCAACCCTGAAATGCAGAGCAAATAACTCCCTGAAAGGAGGATTTTGACCCGTGGGAGCCAGGAGATGGGAGGAACCCAGGAAGAGACATTCTCTAGTTCTCCCTCCCTCTAATGGACTGTCTCCAAGTTTCTCAGCACAACACTCCAGAAATCATTCCAAGTAAACCTGATATATGTACTGGCCAAGAGACCAGCTAATTTTCTTAGAACACTAAAATATAACATGTCTCAATTCGTTACAGGTTCCGAGGAAGTCTTCCATTAAAAGACCTATTTAACATCATACAACCCAGAATTTTCCAAACATATAGGACCACTGGACTGTGCAAAGCATTCTTTGTCACACAACATCAAATATCATCCTGGAGCACGCACTCTGGGAAAATGTGCTTTAAATTAGCCTAAAGAGTCACAGTCTAGACACGTGAGAGGAGCAGCCGGCAACCTCCACTGCACACTCAGATCCTTAACTTTCACGCCCCTCCTTCCAGTCTGCCCAACAGCAGCTCTGCAGGAGAATGAGAGGCAGGTAACAGAAGCACAGGCCAGGCTTAGCCACTGTTGGTCATGAGGCTTGCAGTCTCCACTGAAGCAAAGTGCTGCGAGGCAGCATTGCCTGGGAGAACAAGGATGAATATTTAGACCTGATTTACATGCTTCTGACAGATAGCTGCTATGTTTATGGGCATCATTCAAGGAGTAGTTGTAAAATTTCTGGGAAAGGACTAGGATTCTGTCTGTTTATTGGCAGAGTTCTGTTCTTTTACTACAACCGCTATGAACAGAGGGATGAGGAAGGATGTGGGTTCATGGGAGCTTCAGAAGAAGGGTTTATGGCACCTTTGACCTTTCTGTGTATAACATCAGCTGTGGATCGTTTGTCACATTGCTGCCTGCCCTGGTTGACACCTGCGGTTCCCACCTACAATACAGAAACATGAAAACAGGGGAGCTTTGGCCACAAAGAAAGTAGGAAACCTGTTTGTAATGGACCATGGATTAACCTAGTGACCGTCAGTATTTTCCACAAGGGTCATGACTTGTAGAAGAACCATTCATCTTTGCAAAAGCATTTCCGAGTTATTTCATCACAACCACTTTTTCTTCCCCTTATGGGATTCGATCGCTAAACTTTTGGTTGCTGTTATTTAACCTTCTGTACCTCTGGATTTGGATAAAACATCAAATTTTCTTCCTTAGTTCCTCAACAAGCCAGGAATGGCTTCTGAGGACATTATAAGTCTTCTGACCACAGCATAATAAAGTGTGCATGATTTGTAGTGCAGTAGAGAGAATATTATAACAGGTTCCACCATAGAACGTTTTCAGTTACTTAAATAAAGCATTAATTGAGAAAAACAAACATTCTTAAGGTTCTGCTCAACAGAAACTCAAATCTGAGGCTATCATCCTGTACACTTAGCCTGTATCTTAACATGGTTACAACAGTAATGGCAGCAGTGGTGATAACATCTGCTGAGACCTCACTCTGTGCTAGGCACCACCTTAAAAGCTATACAAGCATGTTCCTATTTATTTTCTAAAGCAGTAACTATCAACATATATTTGGTGCTTGCTTACTGACACTTTCCCATGTACTATACATAGGAAATTCATTTAATTTCCACAATGTTCTTGTGAGATGCCATAATTATCCCTATTTTGCAAATTAGGAAACTAAGCCACAGAGAAGTTAATGTCATACTAGGATGTTGCAGAACCAGGATATAAACCCACGTGGTGTGACCCAGAGTCTATGTCCTTACCCACTGTGTCAAAGAGGCTCTTAGGTAGCTGTGAGTGGCTTTATACAACATACAAAACATTTAATGTTCAGCAATTCAGACAATCTATGTGGTGGAGCAACAGTGTTTTACTCCTCATTTTATATAGGAGGAACCAAGACTCAGTATGATTAAATGAATAGCCCCAAATTGCCTAAGTAGCAAGTGATTAAAGCCAGACTCAAACTCTGGTCTTCTTGTGGAAATTCCATTCACTTCCTGGCATGCCACCCTGCCTCTTTTTTCTTCTGTCTTTTTTTCCTAATCTCCCGTGTTCTTAAATTCTTCTCAGATAGAGGTTCAGTGTTACCATGGACCCAATAGTTTGAGCCCTTTTCCAGGACCACAGAAATTCTTTAATGCACAGTCAAAAAAGATGATTGGAAACCTGCCTCAACTGGGGGGAAAAATCTTGAGAGTAGTGATCACATCTAATACATCCTAGGATGAAATAGGAAAATCTAGTATCAGTAGCAGTTAGGACTCCAGGATACCATACTACCAAATACTGGAATGTGACAGGGAAATATACTGTAGAAATTTCCAAAAGAGAAGGTCCTTGTGAACAGAGATGACCGAGGGTAAATTCATGTGGGTGACATAGAATGGTACGGAAAGCTCATACTGGATAATAAGAAGAGGTGGAAAGGAGAAGCATTCCATCTGAGAGTTGTGTTTGCCAGGTTGCCAGGCTGAGATGTCATGTCCGTGTATCATCCTAAAATTCTATTAGGCCATTTACTATGATTCAAATTACCCTCAAACTCCCTGGTACTCAAGAGCTGGGGGAGGTCTGAATGTAGCTCTAAATATGACAACTGCAGATGAAACAGAGCAACATTTTTTGACAGGTAAAGGCTGCTGATCTGGGTCATGGACCATAGCCCTCCTGACAGTACAATAATTAGCCGCTGAGTGTTTTACTTAAATAGGCCCTTTCCCTTTGTGCGTTAAGCATTATTTCAAATTCTATTATTGGTGTCTGTTTGCATTTGGTGCAGTTGTTTCATTATTAATGTAAAGGAGCAATTCAGAATTTCATGATTAATTTTAATGTGGATCTTCCTTCTGTAAATAATTGATGAGAGAGATGATTAGAGCACTACCAAAGCAGGAGCTGATATTCTTTCTGTGAACTCATGTTCTCAGTTGCTCTCGTTTTCAAATCCCCCCTGAGAACCTTCATTTGGTTGCAGATGTTTTGTATTCCCTGACTTCTTGTCACTTGGTTCTTTGGCTATAAGGCTACAAATCCTATGATAGCTTCATAAAGAAAATAAAATACGATTTCCCATTTTTCTCCAACTATTTATAGGAAGAAAACCTGAGGCAGCAGAAACAAAGTTATTTCTATCCTTCTGGGGTGCTGAGACCAGTGGCAAACGAGTTAAGAGAAATCCAAGAAAGGAAAACAGCTTACATCTATATAGCCCATTACACAGTGCTTTTAAAAATTAAAAACCAAGGTGCCAGGGCTCATATCTCAGTAAATTGTAAGATATCTCTTCCACTCTTCCTCTCTTGCTGGGCCATCCTCCCTTCTTTGTTGAATTTGTAATAACTGGCATGTGTTCTTTGCTAGAATGTCTGGTATAGGCTCCAGGCATCGCTGTGAGAAGAAAAAGAGAGGGCCAACCTCTCGGTGCTACTGGGCACAACATTCTTCAAATGCATATTTTAATTTTTCTGACAGAAGATTGAAGTGGGTTAGAAGTCAGGAACTATGCTCTTTAGGAGCCAGTGATCGGAATGCCCTGAGAGGTATATACAACTTCAGTATCCTCATCTGGGCTTCCCAGTACAAGTGTTTGTCTCATTTGACTTTGGATTTGGTCTTGAACCCCTTGGGGATTCCTGGTTCTCATTCGTGGGTATCAGCCCTACTTGGCTATCTATCACTCCTTGTCCAACTTACAAGGAAGCAGGAATAAGAGAAAAAAATAGATTTATGGGAGTGATACATTGAAACTGGTGTTGAACGGGATGGGGGGCAGGGCGAAATGAGCTATGGAGCAGGGGCGGGGCCTCATCTGTCTCTGGCTTTGAATTTGTTTGCAACAATTAATTCTCCCTCCCACTTCTACCCTCGTCTCTTCATTGTTTGTGAGGAGTCCAGCTCCACAGGGAGATCCTGCAAGTGATTCTTCAGGCCTGACCACAGACAATTACAAGGCTTTGTCTGGTGGGCCTCACGGGGGAAATGCCTTCCCCACACCAGATTTGGTGCAGAGCCAGTGCACTGCAGTTTTCTGGGAGGAGCTGCAGTCAAGGACTCAGCCCCCCAACCCCCCAGACCAGCTGTGCTCCTGGGAATAGAATGTCTGCATTCCTAACTCAGACCCTCCATTAATGGGAATCTTTATTGGGTGTCTTGGTGGAGGTATCTGCACCAACACCTCCTTATCAGGGGCCTTGACTGAGGTACTTTTCTCCCCTCTGACTCAGTACTTTTCCGCTTTAGCCCTTTATTGTGTTCTCCTGCTCCCCTGCGTTCCTAAAAGGGCAGAGGCCTTTGATTTGGTGCTCCTCGGCAGTGAGATAATTTCCCATCTGCACTGCGCGTCATCTGACCCTCACTTAGTGCCTTTCTGTGGGGAAAAATGGAACGCTGAGGAGCCAGTGCCTTTTTCTTTGTCTCTTACCTGCGTTGTCACACTGAGGGAACAAAGGCTTGATTACTACTTTCAGCTGGCTTGGCTCATTGCCCTAAGTCACCACCTTCATACCTTGACATACCGGCACAGTAAGCAGGGTGGTCAGTTGAGCACCATGCCATTCTGGAAGAGCAAAAACCCAGACCCTTCCTCAGAGCGCTTCCCCAGTGCTAGCAGACTGTTTACAAACACTCTGCAGTTCACAGGGGGACCACTGGTCCTTCTCTTTAGCCCCAGACACGCTGGCTGAGCTCACCCAGTGGATCAAATAAGCAGCCGCATAGCACAGGGAGATCAGCTCCGTGCTTTGTGACCGCCTGGAGGGGTGGGATAGGGAGGGTGGGAGGGAGGGAGACGCAAGAGGGAAGAGATATGGGAACATATGTATATGTATAACTGATTCACTTTGTTATAAAGCAGAAACTAACACACCATTGTAAAGCCATTATACTCCAATAAAGATGTAAAAAATAAATAAATAAATGTAAATACAAAAAAAAAAAAAAAGAGAAATCCAACAAAGAGGCTCCAAGAAAACTAGGCAGCAGTTCCCTAACACACTGCTTATGATCCCTGATAAGGAGACCAGAGACCATGGGAGGCCCCGCTGAACTGTGTCCAATAGCTCTTGTTGACTTTTAGCAGGTCCCTGGTGCTGTGATGCCCGGTAGCACAGGAAGTTGTTGAGGATCATGCCTTTGGTGAAAGAGAATGTGGTGCTCTAGGATTGCTTCACTCAGTGGCCCTAAGAGACCTTAGAAATTTGGTTAGTCTAAATCGTATCATGCCTCCATGATAAAGGAGGTAATCTTGTTGCGTTTAGTGAGGGAGTGCGGCGTCTCGTGGGCAGTATTGCTGCAGAACCCCCCCTTCAGAGCGCCTTGAGAGTGGCCACCACCAAGTTGGCACAGCTTCAGCAGCAGCGGCAGTGGCGACCAGGGCAGCACAGTCTCCACTTGGTCTAGCAGGGGGACAGGCCCATGCTGGCCTCACTCAGGCTCCAATATGCCACGGAGAGGGAGCCCTTGTACTCCCCTCAAAGACTATCAGCAGAGAGGGGGCAGTGTAACAGCAGTAACTGGGTTTTCCCAACCCAGAGCTATGCAGCACCAGTCGTAGGTAGGGAATATGTGCCATCCAACCATAGGCTTTTGAGTGTCAACAACCCCTGCCCGCCCCCCCACCGTGGAAGCTGGGGCTCCACCCAAACTGTCCCACCCTGTACCACCTCCAGGAGTCCCAGCTAGGGAACAGCTGCCTGGCTGCCTGCCCCGAGCCTGCTGGTCCACCCAATTCTCCACTCCTGCCTCCCCCAGGGAATGTGTGGCCAGAAACCAGGCCATTGGCGCCCAGTGGGCAGCTACTCTGGGATCTTTGCATAAAGGGCCTCTGTGACTGACACAAATACTATTCCGTCTGCCTCGCCCAGTGAGCCTGGAGGTGAGTCAGACAGCTCTGCCAACCTTTACTTAGGCCTCTCAGCCTTCACAAATAAACAAGACTAGGAGTTAGGTTGAGGCCTCTCTGTCTCCTGGTGGGACCAGAGGCACTATGCCAAGGTCAGAGTTCAATGGAGGGGTGGGAGAGAACGGACCTTCTTGGGCCTTGGGCACACTGGTGCATAGGTGACTATAATCCCTGCATCCTCTGGCACTAGGATGAGGGGGGGAAAGGTCATGCTCTCCAGTGTTAGAACTGAGGCCACCACCACTGGGACACTTCCCCAGGGCCAGCTATGGGTAGTGGGTTCCTTCAAGTCCCTACAGTCTCCATCGTTACGGCTCCCACTACTGAATACTTTTTGCTGTAGATATATTATCTATGTGCATTTTTGCTTGCCTTCATTCCTAAGGCCTGATGGAAAAATGCTGCAGTTAGGGTCATTTTAGTGGAGCGTGTGGAAGCCCTTGGTCCTACCTGACCCTTCTCTGTGGCTAATGGACTGGTCATTTGGTTGGGCTACTAACACGTCTTGGCACATAATACAAGCCCCACTTTGGGGTTGAGACATGTGGATAAAAATCAGCTCTGCCCCTTACACAGCTGTTACCCGTGTGGATGCTTATCAGAAAAGCCCCTACGCTGACCCGAGCAAACTGCTTGGGTCAGCTAAACCTGGAGACCTAATTATGTCTGCCCCAGAGCAAGCAGATGTGCAGCGAATTGCCTCCTGGGTCCATGAGTATGACCCCAGGAAATTTAGACATCGTCCTAAGACCGGGCTTACATGCATGGACTACCACTGTCATCAGAAGATGCCAAGACAGCAAGGAAAGCTGTCCTATCTGCCGGCCCCTGGCCTAGGCTAAAAATTCTGTCTCAGGGACAGATTCTTTGAGCCAACAGACCCATACCCTCAATGTTCAGCATGTTTGAGTCTATGATGAGGCAGCCTAGGCTTCTCACTTGGGCTGTCCCTGAAGTATCAAGGTGTGGAGTTGAGGGTCCAGCTTGAGGCCAGAGTCCTGTGTGTGATCCTGAGGCCTGACCACAGACAACATAAGGCTTTGCCTAGCATGCCTCATGGGAGGAAACTCCCACCCTGCACAGGCTTGGGGCACAGCCATGCATTGCCGCTTTCTGGAGGGAGTTGTGGTCAAGGATTCAGCCCCAGGCCAGCTGTGCTCATACGCGTGGCTGCATTCCTAGCCCAGGCACCTCCATTCAGAGGCCTCCTTATAAGAAGCTATGGCTGAGGCATATTTCTCCACTTGGACTCAGTACTCTTCCACTCCCAGCCCTTTCCCTTCTCTCTTCTCCCAATGCCCTAATTCATGAAAAGGCGGGGGCCTTGTCAGATGCTCTTCATCAGTAAGACATACCCCTCCCACACCTTCCCCAACCCAGCTGTGCTGCATGTCATTGGACCCTCCCTGGTGCAGTGCTATTCTATGGGGGGAGATAGAATAATGAGTAATCAGCGCCTTTTTCCTTTTGCCTCTTGCCTGCACTGTTGCTATAATAGTGGCTTGTTACTTTCAGTTTGGCTTGCTGTCCTAATTTACCATCTTCATGTCTGAATACCCAACAATTTGTTCCTGGTTTACTGTCCCCATCACTCAAGATATGATCATAATTTATTTGAAGAGATGAATATAATAATTTTTTGAATCAATGTGCTTTTATTGAGCAACTATTATGTTCCAGAGGCTGAAAATTACTGAGAATTTGTCAGTGACAAATTAGACATTACCAGTACAAACAGGGAAAGAGTCAAATATAACCAGAAATGAACTTAATACCTTAGAGCAAGGGAGATACAAGGACTCTGTGATGGGATACATAAATGGACTTGGGAGATAAAAATGCTTCCAAGATAAGGTAATATTTGATTATAATGCCATGGGGAGAAGGTGGGATATGAAGAATGTTCTGGGCAGATAGAAAATTGAGTGGGAAAATGAGACATTAAAGAGACTATGACATTTTATAAAACTAAAATATATGTTTTATGTAATTATGGTTTTTTTAATTATTTATTTTTGGCTGTGTTGGGTCTTCGTTGCTATGCAGTTGTGGCGAGCAGGGGCTACTCTTCTTTGCAGTGCGTGGGGTCTCATTGTGGTTGCTTCTCTTGTTGCAAAGCACAGGCTCTAGGCGCACAGGCTTCAGTAGTTGTGGCACACGGGCTCAGTAGTTGTGGCTTGTGGGCTCTAGAGCACAGGCTCAGTAGTTGTGGCGCACAGGCTTAGTTGCTCCGTGGCATGTGGGATCTTCCCGGACCAGGGCTCGAATCCATGTCCCCTGCACTGACAGGTGGATTCTTAACCACTGTGCCACCAGGGAAGTCCTATGTATTTATTGATATCTGTGTTTTATAAAATGTCATGCTCCCTTTCATATATATGTATATAGGTGGAATATAGAGTTCAAGGGAGAAAGCAGTGAGAGGTGAATATGGAGAGGTAAGTTTAGATCAGGAAACTTTATACTGTGATCAAGATTTCAGTGTGACATTTCAATCCGTACTGTTATAGAAAATGCCTCAAAATTATAGATATTAAATATTTAAAGATATACTACCTCATTTGATCCTCAAAACCTCCCTTTCAGGATGATAGTATAACACATTCTTAGAGAAAGAAAAAGTTAGATATTAGATATCCAAGAAAATGTGTGAAATGTGTGACCTGAATGACCCATCCACAGTCACACAGCCAGTAAATTGGAACCAGTAAATTGGAACCCAGCCCAAGTCACCATATTTCAAAACCAGTATTCATCCATTGTCCCACATTATGTTGCTTCCCCTAAGTCTGACACAGGTTTGAGGAAGATCCCTCTGACTTTTGGAGCATGAAAAAGGACCACTTTTCTAGATTCCTTATATGTCACTAAAAAAGCAGCTATAGGGCTTCCCTGGTGGTGCAGTGGTTGAGAGTCCGCCTGCCGATGCAGGGGACACGGGTTCGTGCCCTGGTCTGGGAAGATCCCACATGCTGCGGAGCGGCTGGGCCCGTGAGCCATGGCCGCTGAGCCTGCGCGACCGGAGCCTGTGCTCCGCAACGGGAGAGGCCACAACAGTGAGAGGCCCGCGAACCGCAAAAAAAAAAAAAAAAAAAAAAAAAAAAAGGCAGCTATACAACTCTTTTAAAATTTGTCATTTCTGATGAGGGTAGGGAGGACAAACTCAACGTCTCTATCATCTTACCTCGTTTCTATCAGCACTTTTGGTTCTCTGTGAGTCTTCTTTTATTCCAGTAGTTTCCATTGGACTATTAGAAATTATAGGCACACCAATTATTTCTGATTACTGGAGTACTGCTTCCACCGCCTCTTCTCCAAAAGCTGGGTTGCTGGACTAGAATTACTTAATCTCTCTGTGCCCACAAGAATAGAGTCAAATTTAGTAATGTTTTATCAGAGGGTCATCAGTTTTGCAAATTCAATAGTATCTACTTAAAAGGGAGGCCAAATAGTTGAGGGCAATGGCCTTCAAATTTTTTGGCCATGACCTATCCTAATAAAAGTAACTTACATCATGATCCAGTACACACACACCTCATAATACTAGTAGTAGTAATTATAGATAAAATTTTTAAATGGTAATGAGTACTTACTATGTGCCAGGCATCATGCTAAGTGCCTTATATACATTAATTCCTTGAATTTTCTCAATAACCTTATGAGGTGTTCACTGTTATTAACTCTAACTTACAGATAAGAAAACCGAGGTGTGGAGAAGTAAAGTTAAGTTACACAGGTCTTACAGTTGGCAAAGGGCAGATCCAGGATTGAAACTCAAGTAATCTGGCTCCAGAGGCTGTGTTCTCAGCCATAACATGCTGTTGCTACACACACACACACACACACACACACACACACACACACACACACACACGTTTTATAGAACATTACTTACATTACTATGTGTGATACACCCGTGTATTTATTTTCTATTTTGTATTTTTTAATGCAAGTTGAGACTCACTCAGAGCCCCAGTACAATGCAGAGAAGTGGACAGTGCCCCCTGGATTTGCACAAGGCAGTGCCGTGCCCCTCACACTAATGCGTTGGCATCCAAGTTTGTAAAACTTTGGCCCAGTATTTAAGAGCTTTGGCTTCAGAATCCAATATAGAGCTCACATACACTATCCATTTGACTATGTCTTAACCCTGTGACCTTAAGAAAGTCACTGTTAAGCTGCAATTTTTATGAGTGTTTGTCCCATAGGTTTATTAAGAGAATTAAATGAAGTAATGCAGTTTAAAAACCTAGCAGAAAACCTCATCTATATTCATTCTTGAAATGGAGTGGATGTGATTTTGTATACCGTTTTTGGCATGGTCTTGATTTATTTAAATCCAATAGGGAATTCTGAGATTAGATCAGGCTAAAGATTGAAGGGACTACCTCAGGATTTGCACCAACAGGTTTGAAGCAGAGATTGTAGCCACGTGGTGAAGCTGTTTTACTGGGAATTCAAGCATTAGATGAGGTTGGATTTGAACCAGAGACCCTGAAAAAAAACAATAAGTCAGTGATGTACCACAACTAGCTCAATATCCACCAGCATCCCCAGCCATTTGTGAGACTTCATGCAAGCCCTGTAGTATCTTGAGGTGTTTGCTCCACTGATAGTTGGATATCTCCACTGGCAGACAAATGAACTTGACTCCTGAAACAATGCTAAGAGATTGCTAGTGTGTGCTATTCTTAGACTTGACTTTGTGATCTAAGTGCAAACTCAGCCACCATTTAGTTAATGAGCTTGGGCAAGTCTCCTAGCAAATCTCAGACTCACTTTTCTCATATGTGAAATGAGATTTGGCTAAACTTCACAGGGCTTTTGTAGGAATTTACAGATAATAATTATTACAGAAAAGGAAACTGAGATGGTGAAAGGTTAATTAGATCTCCAAGAACAAAGAGCTAATAAGACCACAGTTCTTTATTTTGGAAATATTTATTGAAACTTGTAATGTGTCAGGCACTGTGTTTTTAAGGGATTTAGCATAACGCTTCAAAACAGTACTTACTTAATAAAATTTCTTCTCTTTCCCTTCTTGGCCACAACCCTCTCAGTTGCAGCAAGGATGTGAGGTCTTTAGGCATCCTTTGGTTCAAAGGACTGTGTGGTGGGTGATAAATCAAATGGCAGATTTCTCAGCTTCATGCTTTGGCCTACATTTATATCAGAAAGCGCCTGGGGTCTTCACTAGGAGACCTAGCCTTCGTTCTTTTTAGTGAAAATGCATGGGGGATTGTGGTTCAATGTGAATTTTATATAAAATAGTCCTGCAGTATTTTCCTAAAGCAACTGTCAGAATTGTGATTTTGAGGGGATGGCAACATCTCATAACCTAAGAAGGCACTCGAGGTTATCTTTTCCCTTTTTAAAAACTGTATATCTCTAAACATAGAGTGATGGAGCTGTTGAAAATTAAACCTTTCCCAGAATTTTATGCAAAAGAATGTTCACCACATCAGCATTTATAGAGCAAAACACTGAACATAAGTTTTATGTTCAATAAGGGATTAATTAAATATGGGATGTGTTATTATGTTCCTGGTACATTCAAAATGATCAGTAAATATTTATTGAATAAATATGTAAATACTTAAAAGACATAGAAAAGTTACTCCTTACATCTGAATTTTTAAAGAAAAACAGAATTATCTAAAATTGGAATTTATTATATATGTATATATATTATATAATATATATATAATATAGTGTTTGGGCAAGTATAGGTCTAGATGGTAAGATTAGGGGTGGTAGGATTACTATTATATCTGTCTTGGATGCTTCAGATTTTCTACAATGAATTTTTATATATTGGATACAAAGAAAATTGCCGATTAAAAAAAGCACACTTACAAAACCCACAAGCTCACCAAAAGTCTTGCCAGTTTGGTTGGCCTACATAGTATCTTAGCATTAAAAATGGGTATTCCAATCATATTTATGGACTTTTTTTAAGGCATAGGGTATGGCAATCTTAGATCCACTTTTCCACATTCCATATCACTCTTTACCAGCCTTAAACCAACCCTCCTTTGCCTTGTCTGGCTCCTATAGGTCATGACTCCTATTGGCCCTTGTAACTACTCTGAGATCTAAGAAACCTGAAATTCTGCTACTCGAATCTGCAGTATTCACTTATAGGCATGCAAAAGGAACTTATTACTCTAGCTTACATAAATCTTGTTCAGCTGAGATAATCAAACACTTAGTGAATATCTACTATGAGGTAGGAGGTGAACTAGAGGATGTTGCTGCAGCAGTGATACATGAGGACCTCTGCCTTTGAGAGACTTAAGAACTAATGAAAGAAATATAAAGATGTACAAAGAGAATTTCAATTTAACTTGATAAGTGAATGTAATCAGAATACACAGGATGCTACACTATGCAAACACAGCAGAAGCCCAGGGTAGGAATTCAAAATAGGCTTCCTGGAGAACATGCTGGAGTTGAATCTTGAATAATCATGAATAACCAAGTGAAAACAAGTGAAGAAACATTTTGCAACAAAGAGGCATTCACAATATATTATTGGACATATACAGTCATCCCAAGACAGGGGCGTAGTTCAGGAAAAAACAAATTAAATTTTGTGAGAAATTTAACTGGACCCATTAATGTTTTATTCCAATTGAACATGAAGTATCAGGATCAACAACAGAAGCTCAAGAGAAAAAGAGGTACAGACAGCTACAAAGTGCCCAGATGGGCTATGTGGGAAGGAGGGTGGGGTACTAAAACCTAGTAGCTTAAAACAGCAAGTATTTGTTATTTTTACACATTTTCTGAGGGTCAGGAATCTGAGAGCAGTTCAGCTGGGTCCTTCTGGCTGACGGTCTCCCATGAGGTTGCAGTTTTTTTTGTTTTTTTTTTGTTTTTTTTTTTGCAGTACGCGGGCGTCTCACTGTTGTGGCCTCTCCCATTGCGGAGCACAGGCTCCGGACGAGCAGGCTCAGCGGCCATGGCTCACCGGCCCAGCTGCTCCGCGGCATGTGGGATCTTCCCGGACTGGGGCACGAACCCGTGTCCCCTGTATCAGCAGGCGGACTCTCAACCACTGCACCACCAGGGAAGCCCGAGGTTGCAGTTTTTATATTGGCTGGGGCTGCAGTCATCTGAAGGTTCTCTGAGGAGGATCTAATGTCCTACTCACTCACAGGGCCATTGGCATGTTTAGTTCCTTGCTTCCTGTTGGCCTGAATCTTCAGTTCCTCACCATGTGGGAAGTTTCCATACAGGCTGTCTGAGTGTTCTCACAATATGACAGCTGGCTTCTCCCAGAGTGAGTGATCCGAGAGAGAGGGAACACACATGCCCCAAATGAAAGCCACAATCTTTATAACCCAATCTCAGAAGTGATATGCCATAACTTCCACTGTGTCTTATCGGTCACACAGACCAACTTTGGTACAATGCAAAAGGGGACACAGAGAGTAAATAGCAGGACTTGGAAGATATGGGGGACTGTTTTGGAGGCTGGCTACCACAGTGGGTTTTCTAGACCTGTTCAGTGCAGTGTTGGGGACTAAAGCCTAACTAGGTTACAATGAATAGAGAATGAGAGATGAAGAAGTAGAGACAAATGGTATGGATATGTCTCTCATTATGTTCTACAGAAGAAGGGAGCAGAATAATGGTACAGTAGCTGAAGGAAGACATGGAATCAAAAGAGATTCATTCTGTTTTCCTCTTTCTTTAGCATCCTCATTGTGATTGATCCAGCAAAGCAAGTTTTGGAGGTTTGAAGTTAGAGGGATGAAATACATGTTTCAAGGGTACTGAATTAGTTGTCAGCAGAGGTGTCTTCTAGTTCTTGTTCTGCACTAGCTAACTGACCTTAGGCAAATTACTTGACTTCTTGGAACTCAGTTAAATAATTGATAAAATGTAAATGATAATGTACCTACTTCAAATGCCCTTCTGTGGCTCAATTGCTATTATGCATGTGAAAGTGCTTTATGGACAGGAAAGAGCTCCCCCAATGAGAGGGAAACCAACAGCTCTTCATCCATGCATTTTTACCAGTACTCATTTCCCTAAGAGAAATTTGGCTTTGTCCACAGGCGCTCCCTCTGCACAGAAGAGCTGGGTTTTGATCAGCCAGTTTTAAATGAAAACAGCTGGAGCACATGGGTCTTTGTTCATCTTGCAATATAACTAGATATGCTCCCAGTACGTTCTGAAGAGTGAAATATCAGACCCACCATGACTCAGTTACCAAAACGTGGCTAAAAAGTACTACTTATGGGCAGTGCCCAAAGGCTTTGCAGTTCATTCATTCTTCTCAGTGATTTCTGGAAACATATTAGACTCATTTGAGAAACTTTGAAAAAATACCTTTTTGTGGGATTCACCTTCAGAAGTTATAATTTAATTTATCTGGGATGGCACGTGTTCATCAACATTTTTTAAAATCACCTCACGTTTCTAACGTGCAGTCAGGGCAAGAACTACTGGTCTAAATTGTGTATTATCTACCTCTTTTTTGAGCTGGATCCTTAGAATCTCGTTCTTTTGCTGTATCATATCACTCAACCTCAAATTCTGTCTGGTAAATTATAAGTGGTTTAAAGTGTTTATAATTGGAATGATGGCTGCCAGCTTACACTGAGAGGCATTATGTGAAACAATACTTTGAAATGTATTCTATATTTAGAATAAAGGCTTCACTCATTATGTTACAGGGTACCCTTTCTTTAAAAAATATGGGAGAAAATGTGTTATTTTATACCAGGTAATACTCTTTTCTGAAGTAACTGGTTTATTTTCCATCTTTTGGCCCCTCTGAACCACATAAACAGTAATGTTTCTCTATGCCCATTGATTGCTAGAAAGGTTGAACACAATTGTGCTCTCTACCTAATCAAAGGTAAGAAGAAAACTATTACTGTATTAAACTCAGTTTTGATTCTACCTTAATTTTCTACCCTCCATTTTCTTCTGCCTCAATTGTCTTTATTTAAAGTTCCTACATCTAACATGTATGTTATTTTAACTATCTTAAATCCTTTTGAGAACAAAGTGGGCTTTGTTCAAACCAACTGATAAACTAAAAATAATCTAAATAGAGTGTTCTGTTGTTTGCGTTATAAGGTAAAATATCTGATTCGAGGCTGCTTTTCATATAAATAAGAGGATCTATCCTCCAATTTCAGAAGTTTGGAAGTTTAAGTGTTTCTAAATTCTTGTCTCTATTCACTTTGAAAACACAAGTACACTGGCTTTGCAGAACAAAGAGAAAACATGTGACTCAAAGATGACCTACTAGAGATCATCAAACCTCCTTACCCTTGTCTTTCTTTCCTCTGCCTTTCCCATGAAAGTTTTTCTTTTGCTAATGTGTCTTACATGTTCAATAGGACAGAATATTGTAAGCAAGAAATAAGCCTAATAGAGATATAAATCTCTTCTATTTTATAACTACTTAATATATCTGTTGTCTTCCCCCCCCACCCCCCCAGGGGAGTTTTTTCTCAGAAGTGAATTTTAAAATCTAATCCTAATCCAATTCAATCAGGCTATATGGAAGGAAGACCTTGGGTTAAATCTGTTCCATATTAATATAAAGATATATCTGGCCCATCATCAGATTACCAAGCAAAGTAGCCAATGTGGAGACCATTGGGTGGTTTTTAGATAATTTAATGATAAAGCATAGCAAGTATGTATGTGTATGGTGGTGAGGAGTGCCTGGTGGAGGGTTAAATGAGCATTTTCAATATCTTTATCAGTATTTTAATAATGTACTTGAAATGACCTACACTCCTAATGTAAAGAAAATGACATTGTAATCCAGGAAGTTACGTAACATATTTCTGAGGTATGCTGAATTGAACCTAGGAGTTTGGGGAAGAGCAAATCACAGCCTTATGTCCTAGAAATATTCCAGAATTAAGAAAAAAAAAATCTCTTCCTGAACATCATTCTGGCTTTTTGGCAGAACAGAAGGCTGCCTGGCGGAGCATTTGGGCTTTGTGAATGAACAGGGAATCTCTTACCATGTATCATCTAACTAGAACCTACCAAGAAATCCATGCTTTCCTTTTCTAGTTGCTAATCTTTCCTCGTTTCTCTCTGTTTTTGTTGCTCCCAGCTTTCCCCAGCTGTGTCAATTGCAGAATTCCAGGTGCTTTCTACCACCATGATGTCTGGTGTGTGATGAACATCTAGAAGGGCTGCCAGGGACTTCTGGGGAATGTTGGGTCTTCCAGAGGGTGTCAGGAGCTGCCAGAACCAAGGAGATACTCTAAATTAAAATTTCATCCTCTCTCTTGTTAATACTAATCCAGTACTGGACAAATTTGTGTTCATATTAATATTAAAAGAGCACCCACAAATTCATCTACTTTTTTAATACATATCTGTCCTGTTATGAAAGGGGTAGTTAATTCCAAGTGTTTCTTGGTAACAGTTCACCATTTTAAAGACCACTTTCAACTTTGCCTATCCAAATACCTAACTTTTCCATACTTTTTAATGTGTTATTATTACTTCTGACTTTTCAACTTACTTTTGAGATTGTACAATTATTATAGAATTCTAACCAACACTAATTCTACATACTTACATGTTCAGCAAGCATTCCTAATGGGCACAATTCTGTTTTGGGAGAATGACCAGAGCAAATACCGGGAGACATGTTAAGTTGATAAACATCTGATAGGCGTTGTTGATTTCATGGTGCTATTTACTGATCCCCTGCCCCCACCAAAGGATGTTTCTATTTACAAAAACGGAAATACATGAAGTAAAGGAACATTTATCTGAAACTAAGTAGCTGTTTCAATTATTTAAACAATGATTAACGATTGTATGTTCTTGTCTGCATTACTTATCTGTAACCCATTTGAAAGACGATGATATTTTTCTCAGTTAATTTGAGTGATGTTCAAGTATAAAGGTGCTGGCCATCTTTTCCAGATACACATGGCAGTTGTCTGGTCAGGGAAGGACTTTCCAATAAGGTGACCTTAGAGTTACATCCTGAATAATGAGAAGAAGCCAGCTATACAGAGATCAGGTAGAGAGCATTACAGCTGGAGGGAACCACTATGGCATAGGCCCTTAGGTGAGGTAAAGCTTCCTCCCCTTATAGTAAGAAGGAAGACTAAAGGTTTGTAAGGAAGAGGGAAACAGGTAGGAGACAATGTTGGAAAGGGACCAGATACGGTGGAGATGTAAAGGCCATGGGTTGAAGTTTGGATTTTATTCTAAGAGCCAAGGAAAGCAATAGGCAGGTAAAATTTTCTATTGAAGAAACCCCCAAAATAAACTATCATTTAGGTTCCCATCAGGAGGCAGAACTATTCAGTAGGCATATCATTACCATTTAGTGCAGGTGATAGTTTAATTAATTGTGATGCCACTGCATGCCATGCATTACTAACATCCTATTTCCTGTTGGCAAGGTGCTTAACTCTGAATTCAAACTCAAGGACACTTCTGAACCAATCCACAACCTTGTTTTGGGTGGTCTGTGGTTTTTTGGTACCAATTTCTATAACGGTGAGAGGGGATAGAAATCACATAGCAATTTTAATGGAAAGAATTTACTTAAGGGATGGTTAACTAGAATTCAGCTAACTAGGTGACTGAAAGGGTAAAAACAAAAAGAGAATTCTAAGATAATAACTGCAGGAAACAGCTACTCTGATTGGACTGTGCAACAAAGGCAAGAGGTAGGACTTACTAAAGCCTGAAGGAGGGGTTACTTGGAGCTGAAACTCAGAACTATTGCCTGGCATGTGCTGGTAGCTCTGGGGTCCTGTGAGGCTGGGATCCAGACCTCTGAGGATGGAAGACCAGATAGCTGTTATCGATATCTTTGACAGTGCTCGATGAGGTTATTTCTGTGAATGTTGGAAAGACTGAAAACCAGATTCAGCTGCTCCTATGGAAGCAACTGCTACCTCAAGGGTGAAGAAGCATTGAAGGGGTGACAATCACAAGAACGGGAAACAGAAAGGAAGGAGCAAGTTTATCCTTCTTCTTTCAAAAAGGTAGTTTGTACACTCAAAGTCCCACCATCGTAAAGCAGAGCACAGAGGTGCTGAAAGATGGAAACTCATTGACTGCCCCAGGAATGTAATGCAGGACAAATCAGTGCAGCAGGTGAGAGCTATTCAGTAGTCCTCCACTCTCTAAGCTGAGCATCTAGACATCTCACCTCAAACTAATTAACTACTCTCCTTTTTTTTTTTTTTTTTTTTGTGGTATGCGGGCCTCTCACTGCTGTGGCCTCTCCCGCTGCGGAGCACAGGCTCCGGACACGCAGGCTCAGCGGCCATGGCTCACGGGCCCAGCCGCTCTGCGGCATGTGGGATCTTCCCGGACCGGGGCACGAACCCGTGTCCCCTGCATCGGCAGGCGGACTCTCAACCACTGCGCCACCAGGGAAGCCCCTAACTACTCTCCTTTTGAAGCCTCCCAAAGAGGCTTCAGAATTCCAGACTAACTAACCCATACAATTCATGTGACTCTCGAAGGCAAATGTGCTCATGCTTAGCTTTCTCCCAGTTCTGTGGAACCCAGACAAAGAAGGTCTGGGTGATAGCAGGCCTCAAAATGGACCCTTGGATGGAAAAACGACCTTTCTCCCTCTCACAGCTCTCATTCTCCCTGGTCGTCATTCTCCCTGGTCGTCATTCTCCCTGGTCGTCAGCTTATTAGATTAGAGCTGTTGCACTGACTGCTAATCAGAAAACACTTGATTTAGTCTCAGGTGGTCTTCTTAGGTAATCAACTTAGGTACCTGACACCTGACTCCTCTTTATATTCCAAGAAGATGTGATAATCCACTTCACCTTTCAGGAGGCCTGGGGGGCTTCTGGGAATTTCAGTTATGACCAAAGCTAATTTTCATGCTTATAGGTGCATATTTAATGGTCGGCACAGCCTGCTCTGTCTTTGGTCTACATTCAATATCATCACATGTGGATGTAGCTACAGAGTCCTTGCTGTTCTGAGCTTTTATCTTGAGGAGTCCAGAGACTCAGGTACAAAAGTGTCCTTAAGAAACTTGTCAGAGGTTCCTGGGGTGTTATTGAGCACAAGTCAATTACCAGTTCAAAAAGCTGATCTCTCCATGTACAGCTCTCTAGAAGGAAAGCAGGAAAACAAGGAAGCAAAGAGATATTCACCCCTACTCTTTATCAGAATATATTAAAAAAAGAAAGAAACTCTCAAGTGGGCAGTGTTTTCTGAAAGAAAAGCATAAATAAGAATATACCTAAAATTATCCAGAAAAGAATACTGGATCCAGGAATTCAAGTCTAATTAGACAAAAAAATCTATACACTCCCCATCACATCCTGCCACCTACTACCCTACACAGTGTAGTGAGTATTGGGAGCAACTTGTTGTTGCTTAACAACTTGTTGTTAAGAGACATCATACATACTGGATACTTGTCTGGGTGTTATTTCAGATCTTTAGGGGAAAAACAGTCCGGGTAAAAATGCTTGATTGTCTGTGATGAGGCAATATCCCATGCATTTCCCTTTTCTTATTTTTTTAAGCATAACAAAGATTGTAGTATAAATGACTTTCTTCTGTGAGTTCTCTAAAGCTGAGATGTTGCTAAATTCTTAACTTGGAGGAGGCAAGATTGCATTCCAAATGCTGGCATGGGCTGCGGTTAGAGAAACACTGGACTGGCAATGAGTGTTACTTGCAAGGATGCACTAGTTTTAGTTGATTTTTCATGCTGCTCACAGGTAAAGTCTATATTCAGTTTGCAAGCCTCCTCTCAGCTCTGCACTGATAAGGAAAAGCCTGTGATTTTATCTAACAGGGTAGGCGAAAGGTCATCACGCCACAGATTAGAAACACAGCTTTCTTAAAGGAAAGGGAAACTCAGAGATAACCACGCTGAAATCTCCTTCTGCGCACGTGCTGGGGTATAACGTGGAGACAGCAGTGTGCACTCACAGAATTTGCAGAGATAGCCCAGCTCAAAGCTTTCATCAGGATGGGGGTGGGGTTAGACTGAGTGGGGGTAGACTAGGTGGGCATAACAACAAGCTTACCTTTTCAATGTTTTCAAAAGGAAACCACCAAAAGTAAGGTGATCGGTGATAATAAGGCTTCATGTTGGTTTGTAGATTATATTTTGCACGCATTTTCCTTGTGTCTTCTTCAAAACCCCCCTGGATAATAGAGATTATTAGAGTTAGAGGCTTAATTCTAGAAAAGGGCCCAAACTGCTCTCAAAGGTAGTGTGGGATGGTGGGATAACTGGAAGAGAACAAGCCCAGGAAACACAGTCTCAACAAAAATCATGTATATATAATAATATGCATATATATGAAAAAATATATATGTGTATATATATATGTGTATTTGTATTATCTTCACAAAAATCCTGGGAAGAGTCAGAGAAGAAAGTATTATCCTCATTTAGAGATTTAAAAAACTGAAATTCACAGGTTATGACTAGAGCAGAGATTAAACAGCAAAGCTAAACTGTTGTCCAGAAACCCTGGACCACGCTTTTTCCTTTATTAAGCTTCCTGAAGGTAAAACCATTCATCGTCATCAGCGACATCATTACACCAATAGCCACAAGGTACCAAGAGCTCACAGGCAAAGCATTATTAAATACACTTTCTATACAGCCTCATTTAATCTTCACTACAACCATACATAAGGTTGCTTGGTTACAAAGGCACATAAACCCCTCAGTAAAAATGGGTTGAATGTGACAATGTGGAGCTGGAAGCAGAAAGCCCTTGAGGTCAATAACCTTATCCATGAAGACAGCCGTAGAATGATGCTAAGAAACAGTTTGGCATCAGGTACACCTGGGTTTGGGTCACAGCTCAGGCATTTACTAAGTGTATAAAAACCTGGGCAAATTGTTTCACCAGCTTGATCTTTCTTTTCCTTCTCTGTAAATTGGGAAATTGTATTGTGTTACTTTGTTTTGTATATACTTGGCTCAAGGTAAGATCTGTATTTCCTAAGATCCTCTTCACAGTGTGGTTCCTGGTTAGAGTTGGTCAAAAGAGGAACTTACTTGGGATTAGGCAGGTGAAGTGAAGCAGAAGTCATTCCTTTCAGAAGAGCATCATGGTCCAGCGTGGTGATGGATGCGTGTGGAAATGCCTGGCAGTGTCAGTGTGCCTTCTCAGTCCTGCACTCCCCGGCTAACTCACTTTACTGGTTGCTGGCTTTGATGAGCAACAGTGGTAGCAGGCCTGCAACCAAGTGCTTGGCTGTGGACTCACAAAAGCAAGAGCTACACAGAGGCAAGTTTCCCAGAGAGCAACACCTATGCAGCTCTACTTCGGTGGCCAGATGTGCTTGGCTTCTTACATTTATCTGCAAGCTCTGACTTTTCCGCCTGTACCAGTGCTTCAGGCTAACTAGTTAGCAATGGCTTCTCTAACCCTTTCTGACCCCCTCCTAACCCTCTCTTCCAGACTTTTACTGTCGCACCTCCTCCCATATTTGTGTGAGGTCTAATTCATATAACAAATGCCTATTCCTCAATATTTACAAGGACTCTGTTTTCCTTGGTCTTGACTAACTGAAATATCTCTATGTTTGTAATCTTGTAATGATTGAATAGGCTTACATATAACAAAACTTGGCATAAAGTAATGGCACAATAGATGTTACCTGCGATTATTACCATCTAAGTGTTGTATGAACATCAGCTCATAGTGTTTCTCTTCCTCTTTGTGCTTCTGCTCTATTACTTTCACTCTGTCAGTGGTTTCCTTTGTAATTTCACCTTGCACATGGTCTTTTATGGATGCCTTGAGCAAAATCTACTTCAGGAAAAATATAGCTCCAGCAAATAAATGATGTTTTTGTCCCTGAGTGTAGCAGTTGAAATTCTTAAGAGAGCCATTTGATTGCTCACGTGATTAGACCCAGTCAACAAACTCATGGATTACCTGCTTGTGTTGGTCCTCTAAACTAGCGTAAAGGTAGGCAGATCCTGGTATTTGGACATAATCCACTTGAATACAAAGTCTAGTATACAATAGCCATTCAATTTTCTTAGAGAGCAGGCAAGTAATATAAAGTAACTATGCTCCAGGAGAGTCTATGCAAAACAATGGGAAAAGAGAAGCTAAATTGGAGATGTGGCTTGCTGAGAAAATTGTACTTAGCTAGACTATCTTGTAGAGCTGATAAACTTGTATTTTCTCATATTTCTTATTAAGGTAAAAGTTGTATGCAGTGAAATGTACAGATCTTCAGGGTATAGCTTGGTGAACTTTGACAATTGCACACATCAATGTTCAGCAGTATGCTAGAACCATATTACAAGTACTGATCATTAAATATATAAAAATTCTTCAAGTCAGCTATTCAACCATTCGTAGGAGTATTAATACCAAAAGAAAAATCTACAAATACTACAAATTGGGGTTTTTTTTGTTGCTGAGAGTCAGGTTGTCAGCACATTCCTGTAAAATCTAGATCTTACCAAGGTATCAAATAATACCTTCATGCCAGGAAGATCCTCTTGTTCTCACCCTCTCTATTCCAACCCCTCAGTTTCTTTCTTTTTTGGGGGGGTGGGGAAGGGTAGAGAACCGATATAAAGAATCTATTGATTATTACATGTGATAATGGGAAATATTAGGGAATGGGAAAATGGGAAAATTTTAGTACTGGCTTTTTTTTTAAATAAATTTATTTATTTATTTTTATTTTTTGCTGCATTGGATCTTCGTTGCTGTGCGCGGGCTTTCTCTAGCTGCAGCGAGCGGATCTTCCCGGACCAGGGCTCGAACCCGTGTCCCCTGCAATGGCAGGCAGATTCTTAACCACTGCGCCACCAAGGAAGCCCCCATTTTTTATTTTGATAAATTTTATCTAATTTTTCTTTTATGAAAAGTCCTGTCTATGTATCTGGGTCCTGATTATAAAATCTTTTTTCTCCTATGTTCTCTTCTTGAAGGTTAATATTTTTAATTTTTGTGTTTATGTCTATCCTCTTTTTCAGTTAATTTTTATATGTGGTCTAGGAGGTATGAGTCAAGTTTCCCTTTTTGAAAACATAGCCAACTGTTCTAGTACCACTTTGTGAAAAGACCTTCCTTTCCCCATTGATATGCTTTGTGGCCTTGATCAAAAATCAATTGACCATGTAAGTGTGGGTCTACTTCTGGACTGTCTATTCTGTTGCATGACTCTATTTGTCAATTTGTATGCAACTACTACCCAATCTTAATTACCATATATTTATATAAATACTACAAATAAGATAGTCCTTCAACTTTGATCATTTTGTTTAAGATTATTTTGGCTAGACTAGGAACTTTGCATTTCCAAATAAATTTTATTTAAATTTTTTTAATTGAAGTACAATATTGTGTTAGTTTCAGGTGTACAGCAAAATGATGCAGTTTATATATATATACATATATTCTTTTTCAGATTCTTTTCCCTTCTTTGTTATTACAAAATATTGAGTATAGTTCCCTGTCCTATACAATAGGTCTTTGTTTGTTATCTGTTTTATATATAGTAGTGTGTATATGTTAATCCCAAACTTCTAATTTTTCCCTCCCCCCCTTTCCCCTTTGGTAACTATAGTTTGTTTTCTATGTCTGTGGGTCTATTTCTGTTTTGTATATAAATTTATTAGTATCATATTTTTAGATTACACATAAAGGCAATATCATATGATATTTTAGATATAAGCTTGCCAATTTTACAATAAGTAAAATCTGCAGATATTTTGATTGGGTTTATGTAGAATCTATAGGTCATTTGGGAGAAATCTGTCATCTTAAAAATACTGAGACTCACAATCCATAAAAATTATATATCACTCCATTTGTTTAATTTAATTTGCAATGTTTTATGTCTTTCAGTGCCTCACATAGGTTTTGTAAAGCTTGTTCCTAATTCATTTATGTATTCTGAATTTGTTGCAATTTTATTTCATTTTTCATTTGTTGGTGGTGGTGGTAACTAGGAGTACAATAGATTGCCTATATTGACCTCGTCTCCTGCCAGGACCTGCTACATAAATTGCAGGGCTATGTGCAAAATAAAATTTTGGGGCCCTTTGTTCAAATTTCAAGATAGTGACACTAGAGCATTAAACCAAGTCAGGGCATTTCTGAACATGGGACCCAGTGCAACTGCATAGATTACATAGCAATGAAGCCCAGCCTGTCTCCTGCAATACTGCTAAATTCATTCGTTAGCTGAAGTAGAGTTTTTTTGGCAGGTAACTGAAATTTTCTACATAAGTGATATATTGCCTATCAAAAATATAGCTTTATTTCTTCCTTTCCAATCTACGTTACTGTGCTGGCTAGATCCTCTTGTTAACTTCTGTTCAGCATAATGTTGAATAGAAGTGGTAGGAGTGGGCAAATGTGCTTTCTTCTGATCTTAGAAGGAATACATTGTCTTTCACTGTTAAGTACAATGTTACCTAAAGATATTTCACAGATGCTGCTTATCAGTTTGAGGATCTTGCTGAGATTTTTTGTTTGTTTGGTTTTGTTTGTTTGTTTGTTTTATCATGAATGTGTAATAAATTTTGTCAAATTGGGTTATACTGGCCAAATAAATTGAGAAATGTTTCCTCTAGCTTTATTTTCTGAAAAAGTTTGTAGAGTTTGATATTATTTACTCTTTAAATTTACTTCTTAAATGTTTGATGAATTCACAATGAAGACACCTAAGGCTAGAACTGTAGTTGCTTTAAGAAAATTTTCAATTATGAACTTAGTTTATTTTCTGTTTCTCTTTTGTTGGTTTTGGTAATTTGTCTCTTTCAAGAAACTTCTTCATTTTATTTAAGTTGTCAAAGTAATTGACATAAATTGCTCATAATATTTTCTTATTATTCTTTAATATACAATATACATTTAATGTACAATCATTTGGATTTGTAGTAGTGTCACTTCTTTACTTCTTGCTTATATTGCTAACTTGTGTTGTCTCTCTTTTTTCTTAACAATAAAGTTAGGGATTTTGCTATTTCTATTAACCTTTTCAAAGTACCAGGTCTTTTTTTGTTTTTTGTTTTTTTCGGTACGCAGGCCTCTCACTGTTGTGGCCTCTCCCATTGTGGAGCACAGGCTTCGGACGCGCAGGCTCAGTGGCCATGGCTCACGGGCCCAGCCGCTCCGTGGCATGTGGGATCTTCCCGGACCGGGGCACGAACCCGTGTCCCCTGCATCGGCAGGCGGACTCTCAACCACTGCGCCACCAGGGAAACCTGGTCTTTATTTTTTTAAACAGTTTCTCCACTTTGTATTTCAGTAATTTCTGCTCCCATCTTTATTATTTCCTATGTCACTTTGCTCTGGGTTTACATTACTCTTCTGTTGCTAACTTTTCAGTGTGGAATGAGAATGAGATTACCCATTTAATATCTTTCTTTTCTATTATAAGCATTTTTTTAGAGCTATGGATTTCCCTTTTAAACACTGCTTTAGCTTCATCTTACAAAATTAAAATTTTTTTTTCATCAAAATTCAGTTCAGAATATGTTCTAGGGCTTCCCTAGTGGCGCAGTGGTTAAGAGTCCGCCTGCCAATGCAGGGGACATAGGTTTGAGCCCTGGTTAGGGAAGATCCCACATGCCATGGAGCAACTAAGCTCATGTGCTACAACTACTGAGCCTGCTCTCTAGAGCCCGTGTGCCACAACTACTGAGCCCACGTGCCACAACTACTGAAGCCCGCATGCCTAGAGCCCATGCTCTGCAATAAAAGAAGCCACCACAGTGAGAAGCCCGCACCCCGCAATGAGGAGTAGCCCCTGCTGGACACAACTAAAGAAAGCTCAGGCACAGCAGTGAGGACCCAATGCAGCCAAAAAATTTTTAAAAATTAAAAAATATATGTTCTAATTTCTTTTGTAACTTCTTGGAACTAGGGGTTATTTAGAAGTGTTACTTAATTTTCTAATATTTGGGTAAATTTCCATATATCCTACTGATATTAGTTTTTAATTTAATTCTCTATTTATTTCAAAACCCTTAAAATTATTGAGCCTTGTTTTATATTCTATCATATCTTCTATCTGACCAATGTTCTGTACACACTTTAAAAAAATGGCTGTTTTGCTATTGGAAGGCAGAGTGTCATAAATATCGAGGAAGAATTGGTTGAGATTTTTCAAGTCTTCTATAATCTTAATTTTTGTCTACTTATTCTATTAACCACTGGGAGATAAGCTTTGAAACACCACTTATAATTATGAATTTGTCTATTTCTCCCATTAGTTCAGTCAGATTTGCTTCATATATTTTGAAGTTCTATTACTTGGTCTTTACATATTTCATATTTCTGTCTTTTTTGATGACTAGGCTCTTTTATCATTATAAAAGATCACTTTCTGCATTTAGGAATACTTTTCTCCTGCATTCTAATTTGTCTAGTATTCATAAAACTGCTCCAGTTTTCTTATGCTTTATAATTAATTAATTTCCCTGATTTATCTTTTTTTATCCTTTTAGTTTTACCCTGTATTTTGAAACTTGAAGTGCATTTTTTATTAAAAAAAAAAAAAAAACCTATAGTTTGGACTTGGTATTTTATCCAGGCTGATAATCTCTGCCTTTCAATTGTTCATTTACATTTAATGTAATTATTTATATTGTTGGCTTTATGTTACATTGTTATTTCTTTACTGTTAGCTGAATCTCTTTTTTGACTTTTTTTTATTAAAGCATATTTTGGTATTACGTGTTATCTTCTCTATTGGGTTATCAGCCATACTGCCTTTGTTTAAAGTCACTCTAGAGTGTAAAATATGCATCTTTAGTTAACCACAATCTACTTTCAAAAAATATTATACTACTTTGCATGTAATATGAGATACTTAAAGCAGCATCCTTCCATTTTGTCCCTCTAGTCTTTTGCACTATTGTTGCCATACATCTACAGAAGCTATGAACCCTACAGTGTATTGTTACTATTTTCACTTTAAGTGGTCAATTATTTTTAGTAACAGGAAAATATACATTTACCTTTATATATATTTCATATAAATTTATAAATTTACACGTTTGTACATTGTATACATTTTATATTTACCTTTATATGCGTGCCTATGTGTAGTGAGTTTCCATATAGTTTAATTTACCTTTAACCTAAGGAATACATGCACACAAACCACATGCATACAATTCCACCCTACAAAATAGTTGCAAATATCGTGCAAATGAGCATTTTATTTCCCTGAACAATTTGCAGTGTAAGTTGCTGAATAAGAATTCCATGTTTACAGGGATTTTGTTTTGTTTTGTTTTTTGTTAGCACCCTAAGGATGTCATTTAATAGTTTTTTCTCTTTTGCATTGTTTCTGATGAATAGTCAGCTATCATTCTTACTGTTTTACCAATGAATATACTGTGGGGTTTTTTTTCCCTAATGAGAATTTAATCCCACTACCATCTTCTCCCATAATAGTAACATTTCTTCTCTAATTCTGAATTCTGGTTTATTCAGATAAAAAAATCTACCACAGTTTCTGTGTATCTCATCACCATGTCCCGGGACTTACCTCTAGTGAGCTGAGAGTCCTCTTGTCCAATGAATTTTGAGAAGCAGACAGCAAGAGTAGTGGCAATGCCAGTGAAGATTATCTCCATTTTAACATGCTTGACATGTTGCCTGTGTACTGTCAATCCAGAGAATACCTACAGTGAATATAAATATGTATCTGCCCGTTGGGTATTGATGTACCAAAATTAGGTGTTGGGGATTTTGTGGGAGCAGTTTGTTCCAATGGAAAGGAGTATTTTTTCACTGACTTTGACTTTCTTTAGGATGGCTAGTTCACAGAGATAATAAACAGAACTTTTTGTCAGCCTTATTATCATCTGTAAATGACCTACACACAAAGCATCCTCTTATTACTGGTTCTGCCTCCCTTGATATGCCACTACTGTCAGGTGCACTCTAGTTCCTTCTGCAGACATCTGCTTTTGGAAATGATTCTAATACAATTATCTCAGCTATGATCATGATCACAGAATACTAATACATATATTTAGGACTGAGAAACTGTTTCTGAAATTTTAGAAAGATGTGTAACTAAGGCAACAATGATTAGCGTCACTACAAAGCTTTCTAGTGAAGAAAAGGAAATTGGCTCAGACAGGTTAATAACTATTCATAATCAGTCAGATAAAGTATTGAAAATAGATTTAAGCCCAGATTTGAATAGTTCCCAAAGTTTGTATTCCTAAAGCCTAGACTATATGGTATTTCTCAAGCCCAAGTTATCTGTGAAATTCCAACCATTTCTTTAATCTTTCAGACTGTTAATTTCCACTCCTGTGAGGTAATATTATTATCAAGTGTCTTACAGATCCCACAGAAATTAGATGAAATAAGATAAAAACCTTAATATAAGGTATGAATTTTTCAATGTTTCTTGATTAAGAGATTGTTTTTTCTTTAGTTTTTGCATTCCAGGATCAATGTGTGGATTGATGGGAAAAAATAGGACAACCTTGCTGTCTGATCACTGCCAAAGTCTTTTGCTATTTCTCCTAAATGCATTTGCAAAGTATTTCTTCAATATTTTCTGAGCAGGCACATAGCACCAAGCATCTTGAGTTGTTTCAAATAAGGGGCCTTCTCAGGAATTGATTCATGCAGTGAATTAGGAATCTGATTAGGAATCAGAAGTAAGTTTTCCCCCCAGTTTTATTGAGATTTAATTGAGATATAATATTGTGTAAGTATAAGGTGTACAATGTGTTTATTTGATACACTTATATATTGAGAAATGATTACCATAGTAGGGCTAGTTAACACCTCCATCAGATCACATGATTACCATTTATTTTTTGTAGTAGGAATATTTAAGATCTACTCTCTTAGCAACTCCAAGTATATAGTACAGTGTTGTTAACTGTAATCACTATACTGAATGTTAGCTCTTCAGAATTTTTCATCTTATACCTTCAAGTTTATACCCTTTGATCAATATTTCCTCATTTCCCCCATCTTCCAGCCCCTGGTAACCACCATTCTACTCACTGTTTCTGTGTTTATCTTTTTTTGATTCCACATAAAGGTGAGATTATATAATATTTATCTTTCTATGTCTGACTTATTTCACTTAGCACAGTGACCTCAAGTTTCATCTGTGATTCCCTTCTTTCTCGTGACTAAATAATATTCCATTGTGTGCAGGGTATACAGTTGACCTTTGAACAATTAGGAATATTATTGTTTAGGGGTACCAACCCCTCCAGCAGTCAAAAATCTAGTATAACTTTACAGTCAGCCCTCCTTATCGGTAGTTCTACATCCACAGATTCAACCAAGTATGGATTGTGTAGTACTGTAGTACATATTTATTGGAAAAAATCTGATTATAAGTGGACCATGCAGTTGAAACCCATGTTGTTCAAGGGTCAACTGTATATATAAACACATAGGTATATATCTCTCTTCTTCTTTATCCATACATCTGTAGATAGACACTTAGGTTGTTTCCATATTTTGTCTATTGTGAATAAGCTGCAATAAACATGAGTGTAAATATCTCTGAGATCCTGATTTCATTTCCTTTAATATATACCCAGAAGTGGGATTGCTGGATCATATGTTGGTTCTATTATGAATTTTTTGAGAAACCTCCATACCATTTGCCATAGTGGGTGTATGAATTTATATTCTCACCAACAGTGTGCAAGTGTTCCCTTTTCTCCACATCCTTGCCACACTTTTTATTTCTTGTCTCTTTGATGATAGACATTCTAACTAAGTGGCATGAGCTGATATCTCAATGTGGTTTTGATTTGCAATTCCCTGATTATTAGTGATGTTGAGCATCTTTTCATGTACCTGTTGGCCATATATATGTCTTCCTTAAAAGTCTCCATTCAGATCCTCTGGCCATTTTTCAGTCATATTGTTTGTTTTTTTTGCAAGTGAGTTGTGTGAGTTTCTTATACATTTTGGATATTTACCCCTTTTCAGATATATGGCTTGCAAATATTTTTTCTCAGTCCGTAGGTTGCCTATTCATTTTGTTGTTTCTTTTGCTATGAAGATTTTTAGTTTGATGTAGTAGTAGTCCCACTAATTTATATTTGCTTTTGTTGATCATGCTTTGGGTGTCATATTAAAAAAGAAATCAGGGCTTCCCTGGTGGCGCAGTGGTTGAAAGTCTGCCTGCCAATGCAGGGGACACAGGTTCGTGCCCCGGTCCGGGAAGATCCCACATGCCGCGGAGCGGCTGGGCCCGTGAGCCATGGCCGCTGAGCCTGCGCGTCTGGAGCCTGTGCTCCGCAACGGGAGAGGCCACAACAGTAAGAGGCCTTCGTTCCGAAAAAAAAAAAAAAAAAAAAAAAGAAGTCATTGTCAAGACCAATGTCAAGGAGTTTTGTCCTTATGTTTTCTTCTAGGAGTTTTATGGTTTCAGATCTTATGTTCAAGTGTTTAATCCATTTCAAGTTAATTTTTGTGAGTGGTATAAAATAGGGGTCCGATTTTACTTTTCTGCGTGTGATTCAGTTTTCCCAACACCACTTAATGAAGAGAATATCCTTTCACTATTGAGTAGTCTTGGCTTCCCTGTCAAATATTAGTTGATCGTATACGTGAAGATTTATTTCTGGGCTCTCGATTGTGTTCCATGGGTCAACATGTCTAGTTTTATGCCAGTTCTATATTGTTTTGATTACTACATCTTTGTAATATAGTTTGAAATTAGGAAGTGTGATATCTTAAGCTTTGTTCTTCTTTCACTGGATTGCTTTGGCCATTCAGAGTGTTTTGTGGTTCCATACAAATTTTAGAATTTTTTTTATTTCTGTAAAAAATGCCATTGGAATTTTGATAGGGATTCCCTTGAATATATAAATGGCTTTGAATAGTATAGACATTTTAACAATACTAATTCTTCCAATTCATGAATGTGGAATTCTTTCCATTTATTTGTGTCTTCTTCAGTTTCTTTCATCATTATCTTATAGTTTTCAGTGTTCATTATCTTATGTGAAGTAAGTTATTCTTTTACTTACTCCACATAGCCTATTTCAACAATAGCTAAAAAGTACTTGAAAAAAAGAGGGAAAAGAAAAGAGAGAAAGAGAGCATCACTCCAAAAAACAAAGAACAAAAGAACAAGCTAGGTACAAAGTACAAGTTTGATTTGATGTTATAACAATGGACATTGTTGACTTTTTTCCAAATTCAAGTGGAAGGACACACTAATTTTTTTATTGTGTGATATAAGCTGTAGGTTTTTAAGATAGAAATTCTTTATCAGGTTAAGTAACTTCCCATCTAGTTCAAATTTACTGATAAAAAAAATTTTATACTCACAAACAGGTATTGAATTTTTGTTTCAAAGCTTCTTCTTCATATATTGAGATGACCATATGCTTTCCCCCTATTTTTTTTCTGTTAAAATAATGAATCATACTGAGTGATTTTCAAATGCTAAACTAATCTTGCATTCTTGGAATAAAACCTCACTTAGTCATAATGTGTTTGCCTTTTTATATATGCTGGGATTTCATTTGTAATATTTTATGGATTTTTGTATCTGTGTTTTAGCTTCTTGAGGTAAATGCTTATTGGTTTTTCATTTGCTCTTCTTTTCTAATAGACACTTAAAACTATAAATTTCCACCTAGGAACTGCTTTATACTGATATGCATATTTTCATTATTTCAAAATATTTTATAATTTTCCTTTTTATTTCCTCTTTTATCCATTGGTAATATAGAGTATTTTGCTTTAATATTAAACATTTGGAGATTTTCTTTTTATCTTTCTATTACTGATTTACAGTTTAATTCCACTGTTGTCAGAGAATATATGATTTCATCCTTAAAGTATCTTCAGCCTTTATTTATGTCACAGCATTTAGCCCATTTTGGTAAATATTAGTGATAAAGATTATTGATACCTTAAGTTTATAAAGATAAATTTTAATAGTGATTTTTGGCTGATTTTAGAATATTGTGCTCTTCAATTAGGTTAAGTAGAAGACCAGTAAAAATGTTTACAAGTGTGATATGCAAGATGAGTGCTTTATACTATGAGCTAGAGCAGGTCTCTCAATCTCAGATAATTCTTTGGGTGGCTGCCCTGTGCATTTAGCAGTATACTTGTCTCTACTCATTAGGTCTAGTAGCAGTTTTCTGGTCCCCAATTTGACAACCAAAATTGTCTCCAGACATTGCCAAATGTCCCCTGAGGGACAAAACCACCTCCAGTTGAACATCACTGAACTATACAAAGAAACATGCTTTTATAAAATCAGTGGACCTATGTAGATATATTTTTATTATTAAAAAAAAGTCTGGGTTTTACTGTAAGAGCATGGCTGCATGTTCAATAATAGTTACTATTTCTGGATAAAATAGCATATGATATCACTTATATGTGGAATCTAAAATATGATACACATGAACTTATTTACAAAACAGAAACAGATTCACAGATGTCGAAAACAAATTTATGGTTACCAAAGGGGAAAGGGGATGGGAGAGAGATAAATTAGGAGTTTGGGATTAGCAGATACAAACTATTATATATAAAATAGACAAACAAAAATGTCCTACTGTATATAGCACAGGGAACTATATTCAATATCCTGTTATAAACCACAGTGGAAAAGAATGTGAAAATGATTATATATATATATTCATATATATAACTGAATCACTTTGCTGTACACCAGAAACTAACAGAACATTGTAAATCAACTATACTTCAATAAAAAAATAAATTAAAATAAATAAAATAAAACATAAATATATAAATAAATAAGAAAGAAAAGAGAACATATGATTTCTATTCAAAATGCAACACATGAAAATGCTCCAAAAGCTGTGAAACTTCAAACAAATGCAAGGAATTTTTATGTGTCATGGGTGGGAACCATGTGATACACTCTCTTCTATATTCTGTGCCTAGGGAAATATCACAGTTCAATATGACACTGCTTTCCCACTAGGCCTAGATATTTCCTCAGAATCCTTCTCAACAGAAGAATTAAGAAAGCTATCACCAATAGATCAGAGTGAAAAAACTCTGTCATCCCTGCATATGGCTTTTAGATTCTTCTTTTCATATACCACTTCCACTAATTTATTCAGTGATCTTCAAAAGGAATAAAGGGGAAAGAGCATCCATTTACTGTCTCCAGCAACAGGGTTCTCTGTTTTAGGATACAAGGTGCACTGCCACGTTGATATGACAGTGTTTGGGAACCCTGTTCTGAACAGTGATACAGCTACTACATCTGGGGATAAACTGATTTTTGAATATGAATCCACTCTTCTGGCTAGTGGCTAAAATATTTTCCCAGATTCAAAAATAACCCTCCTAGGTATGTGCACTGTGGATGCCAACTGTGGAAACACCTGTTTGTCTTGGCACAGGGAGATTGTAGAGTCCAGTATCACACAAAATCATCCATCTTAAAAATAGAATCAATAGCAAAATGTATGCAGACTCAGAGCACCTCCGACAGGAAGAGAGAAAATGTTGGAGAAGTGACTCAGAGATGAGTATTTCTAGATAGTTTCCACTGACAGAATGCCAGATACATGAGAGGAAGCAGTGGAAATAAAGTCATGATTAAAGAAGAGGGACAAAACAAAAAATCCAAGTTTTGCTTCAGATGAGTTCAAAGTCTTTATTCAAGAATCATTGTAGAGCTGCATTCCTGTATATTGATCCTCCTTTTTTTCTTATTTTTCTATGGATACTTTTCCTTTTTCAAGAAATACAAGGCCAGAAAATAGCCTATATTTTGTCATGGAAATGACAAATTGATAAGAGCCCCAGAGCACTTTAGTGTTGTGAGGTAAAAGACAATTATGCATTATTCCAAAATAACTGCAGAGCTAAGAATTGTGGAAGCAATAGCTAAATGACTGCAGAAAACAAACAGGGAGAATTGTGAACTTTTTAATGCGGATTTCAGCCTGAGCTCAAGTTATAAATATCAGCAAATGCTCTCCCGTGCTTCATTGCATTCCTCTAGTGCAATTTGTTTAGTGCTTTGAGATATGAGACAGTCATATATTTTACTCTCACTGCTAGTAGCCAATTTGCAAGAAAGCAAGTAATATAAAAATGGATATTTACTCTGTTACAAGCGGTACAGTTCATTATCACTCTCCACTGATGTTGTTACAAGGATAGCAAATCAATAATCAGTTCTCATTCCCTAACTCGGTAAACCATCTGCTTCCATTATTGTAAACCATGTTCAGTTTGGATGCAACTTTACTGCTGTGCTAGAAGCTGACTCATTTGATAAGACCACAAACATCACCACAGGAAAATTACTTCTTAATTACCTATCTCTAAAACTTAAATGGTTAAATGCTAGGGAATTCCTTTGCCACAGGGAAAACCAACATTACAAGACATTACAAATGTATCAGCAAAGACAAGGGCTTTGTCTAAATTGTCAAATGACAAAGTCCACCTCACACAGCTTTCTCTCAAATAAGATTGCTCAAGTAAACATGGCTCTACGTAGGAAGCCTCAGTTAGATATTTCATCATAGCCTGTAGGACATTGCTTCTGGAGCAGCCATTGAGATTGAAGCTGAGGGTAATCATCAGTTAGATCTATCACGCCCATAACCTGCTTTCACTTATCAAGCTCCCTTTAATTGTTTTTATAAAAACTTGCATGTCCTCTGTCATGTAGCCTAAACAATAAGATGTTTGCCCAAGTTTTTTTTTTCAGGAAGTTAGTGAGCTGTGTCCAGTTCAAACTCAAGCCGGTTGAAACTGGTTAAGACCACTAACCCTCCCACTGGGCATGTGTGAGGATCTACCTGGTGAGATTTTTATATCATAGGGCCAAAACCTCCACCCTCAAAGCATGTTAATGCTGCTATTTTCTGACCATGCGTCCCATTAAGAAACCTGTAGCTTAGTTGCATCTGTGCAGAATAACACTTACTTCACCTTTTTCTTATCTCCAATCACCTTTCCCCATGCTCCCCATGCCTCAGCTTTATCCCATTAAGTATCCCGAGCCCCTCCCCTTTTGGGAAGCAGATTTGAGATTTGCTCTCCAGTCTCTGAGCTTGGCTGCCTTGTGAATACACGTTTTCTCTGCTGCAAAACTCAGTGCCTTGGAGTTTGGCTTGCTGCGTGTTGGACAAAGGAACCTGTACACAAAAGACAAAGGACCAACTACACAAACCTGAAAACTGAGATGGAAATCACTGGATACATTTCAGGTAAAAACTTTAATGGCCCCAAGCCCAAGTGTATGAAATAATGTCTTTGTTTTATATAACTCAGTTTAATTGATGTTTCAAGCCTTTATTCTGCCAGATACAGAAAATGTCAACTAGTGACTTCCAAGGAGACTCACTAAAATTGTACCTTTTCTTAGTCAATTCACGTTTTAAATTCGGTCGCTCTCTCTCCTGCAAAGCCCAATCTTCCCTTCCTCTTGCTGGGACTCACTACGCAACGCCTAAGGGAGTAACGCCAAGGTTGGAGGAAGACATCTATTCTAAACTTATTATTCTGTGCTAGCATCTTTTGAGATGCCATTTGCCCCATCTTGTCTCAAACATGTCTCCCTCAGGCAGGCAGTGCACAAGTTGGAGATACAGAAGCACAGAGACGGAACAACCTTTGTGACTTCTTGTCAAGTTCCATGCTTTCTTTCAGATTCTCCTTCTGGTCTGCAGGCTTCCTCTTTCAGCTATCTTCTGTGCCCCTTTCTATAGGTGGGGGAAGAATCAATTGCTATTTTGTGTCACTTTGGGACTTTTAGTGTGAGCCCTGACAGGTGTTTTTGTTTTTACAACGCAAGTGCCTGACTTTGATTGTCAAGGCTTCCATTTCAAAGACGCATTCCCTTCGAAGATGGCCATCTCCAGTAAACACATTTCCAGCCACACAACTAGATAAAGAGCCAGGCTGAGGTTCCTTTGTTTTAGAGATCTTGGTTAATTTCAATAACTGACCATTTGAGCTATTCTTTTTTCTCTTCCAGCACTTAAATTCCCAGTCTTGTGTTTTAAATTCACCAGTAAACAGTAAGCCCTCAAAACTGTATGCCCTCACCCTTGACCCCAATCAAAGGAGAACACCAGGCCTGTGCACACTCTCTACCCACAACCTCACAGAGTGGCCCCAGGTGTGCCCTGTAATTTCCAGGTCTTGTAAGTAATAAACCTTTGTTAATTTTGTTTTTCAAAGTTCAGAGTGATTGATGAGGGACATTTTGGAATCTTAATAAGAATCACAAGGGCCAGTTCAACCACAACACTGATTATTGATAGGCTGAGACTGGTTCAGAACACGACTGCAGGTGGATCTAGAGCAGGGCAAACGAACCGCCCCTACCATCCCTAGCAGCCATCTCTGCTCTATTGTTTTCCATTAGTGTGGCACAAAGGACATTGATAAAGCTTCTGACTGTAAGAGTTCCAGATAGGACTAGGGAAGCACAGGTCCTCTTTGCATTGATTCATGAGCTATCTTTGGAGCATAGAGACAGACCAACAACTAGCCAGCACCCCTTTCTTAGCCAATTGCCTCTGTACTCCCAGATCATGGAATCTAGCTCTGGTTAGATAGTATGGAGCAGAAAAGGGGCAAAAACTAAGTCGTAACGATCATGTATCCTTTCTAATACTTCCGGATTTATAACTGCTCAAGGATTTTAATTGTGGAAGTCAATAATTTGGAATGCATATTGTTTCCCACACTAGCACAATAGGTGCCCTTCTATCTAGTTGCATGCAAGAGTTTATCCTGGTATTTAGGGAGTATAAGAAAGAACAAGCTATTTAATACTTAGACTCCTGCTTCAGACAGAGTTAAGTTTTAATTTGTCACTTCGATGTGACATCTCAGAACAAGGGATAGTCCTGTCTTACAGTCTTTATTAAACTCAACTAGAACCAAGTAATTGTTCTTTCAACTGTGTCCCTTAATCAGATTATAACTATTTCAAGGGCAAGGCTGCATCTTTTCCTTTATTTTTTGAAGGGATAATAAATGATCTTTATTTAAAATAAGACTTATATACTGAAAACATCATAATATATAAATGTGTAGTTTAGACAATGATTATAGAATCATTACACCTGTAAAACCACTATCAGAAGTCCTAATGTTCCCCCATGTCCGCTTTTTGCTTACAAACACCTTTCTCACTTTATAGAAATATTACCTAGATTTTTTATTTAATTTAATTAAATATGCATGTATATAAACAGTAATTCTGGTTTTGAACTTTAGGTGGAACCAAATGTATGTATCTAAGATGAACTGTGTCGTGTGCAGCTATGTTCATTCACTTACGCTGATGTACAGAATTTCACTTGGTACAAATAAATCACTTTTTTTTTTTTTAATCCACACTGCTAGATCTGTAGTGCATTTCCAGTTTGGGAGTATTTTGAGCAATGCTGCTATGAACAGTCTTACATGTACAGGTGTCCTGGTTCACATCACACAAGTTTCTCTAGGTTAAACATCTAACACTGAAATTCCTGGGTCATAGAATGTGCAGATGGTTAACACTAGAAGGTAATGCCAAATAAATTTTTACAAGGTTGTAAATATTTAGCCTTTCAACAGGAGTGTATGATTATTTCCATAACCTAAACATTTCTTGCTATTTGTCTAAATTCGTCAGTTTAGTAGGGGTATAGTTATCATTCCTTGTGACTTTACTTTTTTTTTTCCATGTGACTTTAATTTGCAGTTTCCTGACAACAAATGAGGCTGAGCCTTCTTTTACATGCTATTGACCTTGACTTTAGCCTTTGGTGGAATCCCTATTCAAGTTAATTGCTAATTTTTCTTTGGGGTTTCTTTTTCTTAGAGGATTATAAAATGTCTTCATAAATTTTGAATTCAGACCCTCTGGTGATTACACATGTTGCAAATATCTCCTCTCTTGTCTTTTCACATTGTTATAGTGTCTTATGATGAAGAATAATTTTACTTTTAATATGGCCAAATGTATCTTCTACTCTATGCTTAGTGCTTTTTGTAGCTTGTCTCAACAAATTGTGAAGATAGTCTCATATGCTCACATTTGAATTTTTGATCTATCTGGAATTTGTTTTTGTGTATGATGTAAAGTAGTGAATCAACTTTATTTTTTTCCATTTGACTACCCAGTTCCTACAGCACTGTTTATTGAAAAGTCCATCTCCTTTCTATTGCTCTGCAATATCACTTTTGTTAAAATTTGAATCCATATAAGTGTGGATCTATTTCTAATTTTGTCTATTGGTTTATTTGTCAATATCACACTGTCTTAATTGCTATTTCTTTATGGTAATTTATGACATCTGACAGAACAAGTCTCTTACCTTGTTATTTTCATCAGGTATGTCTTTATTATTGGTCATTGAATATTCATAAAAATCATAGAATCATTTTGCAAACATACTAAAACATTTGTTGGGGTTTTGATTGGGATAATATTGACTCCTTATGCCAATTTGGGCAAAAATGATAACTTTAAAATATTGACTCTTCATATCCCTGAACACAGTATTTCTCTCACTTTGTTTATTTTTTTCAATAAATTTATTATTCCCACTTAGAGGAATTTCACAAATTTTGTTAGACTTAGTGCTAGATATTATATAGATTTTGATGGTGCTGTCATGTTGTATTTAGTATTTTTTAACCTATTTGTGGTTGGAATGTAGTATTAAATTTATCTTTCTATCTTGATTTCATAAACAACTTTGGCATAACTCATAACAAACTATATTCTAGTAATTTATATTTTATTACAATGTCTTTAACAAGTTGCCTCTTCTAATAATTCTTCTATAGACTCTTGGATTTTCTAATAATACAATTGTATCAATTAAAATTATGATAAATTTGATATGTTCTTTTCTAATTCTTATATTTCTTCCTAGTTTAAGGCTAAAACTCAAATATAATGCTAAGTAGAAGTGGCAATGGTGGACATCATTGCTTTGATCCTGACACCAAAAAGAAACTTTTTAATGGTTCATTATTTAATATTGTTTGCTGTAGTTTGTTTGTAGATATGCTTTGTCAGGTCAATGAAATTCCCTTTTACTCTTAGCTTGATACTTTCTTTCTTTCTTTTTTTTTTTTTTTTTTTTTTTTTTTGCGGAGCACAGGCTCCGGACGCGCAGGCTCAGCGGCCATGGCTTACGGGCCCAGCCGCTCCGCGGCATGTGGGATCCTCCCAGACCGGGGCACGAACCCGTGTCCCCTGCATCAGCAGGCGGACTCTCAACCACTGCACCACCAGGGAAGCCCCAGCTTGATACTTCCTTTAAATATGAATGGATCTTGAATACTATCCAGCAATTTTTCTACCTCTGTTGAGACACTGAGATGATTTTTCTCTTTTAATCTGTAAATAAGATGAATTATACCAATTTATGTACTATAGTTAAATCAGTTTTCATTCTTGGGGTATTAATCTTGGATAAGATGTATTATTTTCACATATTTTAAAATTCAGTTTTCTAATATTATGTTTAGGATCGGTTAAGAGTGACTGTAAGGAAAAACGCAGTTTTTCCTCCTGTGAGTCCTTCTCCTGTGAGTGTCCTTTGTTATTGACCCAGAACACTTCACTTCTGACACTTCTGATCACCAAATGTGTGGAGGTTTTTCCCCCACAGCAAGTGATTCTCCATGACACCAGATGGGTGTCCTACAATTTAACTCAATTCTGACACTTTTTTCTGATATCTTTTTGGATATACTGTTAGATCACACAGGTTAAGGGCTCAGTCCCACAAGACTGCTGCCACCCAGTTCAGATGCCAATCACAAGTAGGTCCCCAGGTTACCCACAATTTCTGTCCAATTTGGCTGCAAATTGGAGGTCTCCATGACCGCCACCTCAGTTCAGTTAATTTGTTAGAGCGGCTCACATAGCTCAGGGAAACACATATATTTGCCACTCTTTTAAAGGATATGATAAAGGATACAGATGAACAGCCAGATGAAGAGATAACATAGGGTGAGGTCTGGAGGGTCCTGAGTGCAGGAGCTTCCATCCCAGTGGAGTTGGCATGCATCGACCTCCCAGTGAGGATGTATTTACTAGCCTGAAAACAATTCAAACCCCATACTATTGGGATTTTATGGTTGCTTCCTCAAATAGGCATGATCAATTATTAACTCCATTTCCAGCCCCTCCTTGGAGAATGGGGGAGTAGGGCTAAAATCTCCAAGCTTCTAATCATGATTTGAACTTTTCTGGTGACCAGCTCCCATCCAGGAGCCCACCCAGAGTCGCTTCGTTAGAAGAAAAGATGTTTCTAGTGCTCTTATCACTTAGGAATTTACAAGGGTTTTAAAAGTCCTATGTCAGTATTGGTTTGCAAACTCAGGAATTCCCCAGATGAATTCTGTAGCTGGCTCCTTACAAGGAAGGCAAGGAGAGACCAAAGAGAGACAGACCATTCCAGATTGGTAGGTGGCAGATTTAATAAGCAAAGGAACTTACATATGAGGCTTGCCTTCAACAGTCACAAGACAAATAGCTCTCTGCACCTACCTGCCAGAATCTTAGAACTTTATATAGAGGCCTTAATGGGTCCAGTCACATACACAGTCCAGATGGTCTAGAGTCGACAACACCTTATTCTCTCAAGGCTGCTTCCTTGAAACAGCTCACTCATACTGTGGGAACAGTGGGCAGGGAGGGGATGAAGAGCCTCTGATTGCCCAGGTCCAGCTCGAGGGTCAACCCCTGGTCACCTCTCCTCAATGACCTCTTCCAACAGTCAAGGACAGGGATGGGGTCAGAGACCAAATACTAGAGCAAGGGAAGCTCCTAGTACACCTATCACTTAGTAAATTACAAGGGTTTCAGGAGCCCTGTGCTAGGAATTGGGGGCAGAGACCAATATGTATTTTCTATTATCTCACAGTGAACTTTTTTTTTTTTTTTTTTTTGCGGTACGTGGGCCTCTCACTGTTGTGGCCTCTCCCGTTGCGGAGCACAGGCTCTGGACACGCAGGCTCAGCGGCCATGGCTCACGGGCCCAGCTGCTCCGCGGCATGTGGGATCTTCCCGGACCGGGGCACGAACCCGCGTCCCCTGCATCGGCAGGTGGACTCTCAACCACTGCTCCACCAGGGAAGCCCTTACTTCTGTTTTTTTAAGGGTATCCGTATTGGGGTTCAGTATTAAGGTTATGCTAGTCTCACACAATTTCTATTTTTTCTTGAAGAGTTTATGTAAGATTAAAATGATTTCTTCCTTGAGTGCTTGGGAGAATTTCCTGATGAAATCAAGTAGGCCTAGAGTTAATTTCTAAGAAGTATTTTAGCATGAATTTACATTTTTAAGGGGCTATAAGGGGGATATGCAGGTCATCTACTTTTGCCAATTTTGATAAGTCATATTTATTAGTTTGTAAGTGTTTGTGATATCCTGCCCCCACTTTTTTCTTTCTTTTTGGATTGCAACCACTCTTGAGATGTCACTTTTTTTTCTCTTCTGTTGATAACTATATGTGCTTCTTCTCTCCTCCCTCCCACCTTGGTAAATCTCATCAGAGGTTTGGCAGTTTACTAGTCTTTTCAAAGAATTATTGGCTGTGTTAATCCTTTTTCTTAAATGTTTGCTCTATTTTTATTTTTCAGTTAAAAAAACATTTCCTTTTAATATTCACAATCTTTGTCTTTTTCTAAATTCATGAGACGGGTTCTTGTCAAATTTAATCTTTTTTTTAATAAATTTATTTATTTTTGGCTGCGTTGGGTCTTCGTTGCTGCACATGGGCGTTCTCTAGTTGTGGCAAGCGACGGCTACTCTTCGTTGCAGTGCGCAGGCTTCTCATCGAGGTGGCTTCTCTTATTGCAGAGCACAGGCTCTAGGTGCATGGGTTTCAGTAGTTGTGGCTCGCGGGCTTTAGAGCCCAGGCTCAGTAGATGTGGCGCACAGGCTTAGTTGCTCTGCGGCGTGTGGGATCTTCCTGGACCAAGGCTCAAACTCGTGTCCCCTGCATTGGCAGGCGGATTCTTAACCACTGCGCCGCCTGGGAAGTCCCTAATCTTTCTAATGTATACATATGTGGTTGTAATTTCCTCTCTACCCAGCTGCTACAGCCCATAAATCTTAACATGCAGTATTTTTATTCAGTTCAAAATATACTCTAATATGCGTTGATATCCATTATGAGAGGTAAGATTTTCTTATTTTGACCCACATGCTATTTAGAAATAGCCCTTAACTTACAAACACACATACTAATGTTTTTAAAATTGATTTTTAACCTAAGTACATGGTATTCCAATGATATATCAAATATAATCCAATCTTTTAAAAAATTTTGATGAGTTATGGACAGCATATGGTCAATTTCTGTTAATACTGTGTGTGCTCGAAAAGAATTTGTGTTCTGAGGTTTGGGGATACAATGTTCTATATATATTGAATACTTCCTTTAGGTCAATTTGTTTCTATACCACACCTTTTATACTTGTTGCATCTGCTTTGAAGGCTCTTCCCCATACAGTTTCATGGCCACCTACTTCACTCCTTTCAGGCCTATGCTTACAGATTCTCTTCTTAGAATTTCCCTCATGACACTATCCCCAAACAGGCTTCATTTCTCATCTCCTTTACCCTGAGCTATTTTCCTTAAAGCACTTATCTCTGCCTGACATATTATGTATCTATTTGTTTGCTTATTATCTCCCTAACTGTAGTATAAACACTTTGAGGCAAGAGCTCTTCCTGGCTTGTTTACTGTTCTGTCCCTAGCACTTGAAAAGTATCACACACTAACTGCTCAATAAATGTTTTGAATGAGTAAGTGAATGAATTTAAAATAGTACTCAACAGAGAACTTGGCAAATGTATATAAAAGCTTCATTTACCCTGCTGTGTTACTTCAATAGATTGGCAGTGCCCATGTAAGTAACAGGTAGGCTTAAAGCACAGGTAAGCATGGAGCAAGAAATGGAGAATGAAAAAATCCTGTCATAGATCAGCCAGAGCAGGTGCTCAATAAGTATTTGCTGTATGAATTAAATAAAATTGAGAATAAAGAGTAAAAAGAGGACAAACGTATGGACACCAAGGGGGGAAAACCACGGTGGGATGGGGATGGTGGTGTGCTGAATTGGGCGATTGCGATTGACATGTATACACTGATGTGTATAAAATTGATGACTAATAAGAACCTGCAGTATAAAAATACAAACAAACAAAAAACAACTAATACTAAACTTTCTTTGGGTTATTTATATGGAAATATGTTAATATAAATGTTTCAGACATTACATGAAATTTCTAAAAAACAAAAATTAAAAAAAGGAAAGAAAGGAGGAGAAAAGGAGAGATCAAGTTGTAAATTAAACAAAGGATGACACTAATAGACAATATGTATCTCTACTCTTGCCTTGTTTAAGCACCTGGTGGCTTCTGCCCATTTACTTGCTACTTCCCAAGAGAGAAGGAATTACTAATATGATTAGTCAGTTAAGGAAAGAAGCTGAGTCTATGCAAAGCTCAGCCCCTTCTTTCCTCCTTGAGTTTTGGCACTAGTCTCCCTGCAGGCAGTGTACATTCTACCCTGCTCCTCTGTACATTAAATTTTACAGGGGCAAGTGCTCGTATGTGGGAGTTATTATCCAATAGTAAGTGGGTAAATCTATTTAATTCTGGGAATCAATTTTATGAAGCCCGCTATTACTATACACCCAAGTCACATTCTCCAAACAGTTCAATTCATAATATAACTCTTTTTGTTGTTTTTAAATTTTTTCTTTTCTATTGCTCAATTGCTTCTAAAGTCAGGCTGAGAACAGGTGTGTCCATTTATTAGGGCTACCTGTAGTATATTCTCACTATGGTTTATTAGTATTATCTCTTTCAAGTGAGGCTTTCACAATGACAGAAACTATAGATTTCCATAAAAACAAAACCAGACTCAGAAAACTGAGGGAGGAAAGGAAAATAGGTTCCTATTTCAGAAATTCAGCCAATTTTCTATGCAAGCTTTTTCTCATTCCATTATTCAATCATGTCAAATGTCCTCAAGCTGTCTCCATAGGCAAAATGAAGTGTAGAGATGCAGCAATTGCTCAACAAATCTAAACTTATAGGGAAAAAACAATGCCACACTAAGGATACATTGAGGATTCACTGGAACAAATTACTGTTCATGTTATCCTTAGAAAGAGCCTATTTTCTTAAGTGTAGGATCCTTCATAGAGGCTTCTGACCAACCAAATTGGAGGGAATTCTAATGAACTCAGAGCCATTAAAGACATGCTGGTCAATAACAGTTTGGATGAACACAACTAAAAATAAAAGAACCTGGAAGTAAATTAGAAAGGATAGCATCAGGTCATAGCCCAGGGTAATGCAATGCTAATGAGGAAGTTTGGTAGGAGGGCTACTTCATGCATATATATTTTTTTAATTTTATTAAAATATAGTTGATTTACAATGTTGTATTAGTTTCAGGTGTACAGCAAAGTGGTTTTATATATATATATATAAATATAAATCAAACATTTGTTTTCTGTCTGTGAGTCTATTTCTGCTTTATAAATAAGTTTATATGTATCATTTTTTTAGATTTCACATTTGAGTGATATTGTCTGGTATTTGTCTGATTTACTTCACTCAGTATGATAATCTCTAGGTCCATCCATGTTGCTGCAAATGACATTATTTCATTTTTTATGGCTGAGTAATATTCCATTCTGTATATATACCACATCTTCTTTATCCATTCCTCTGTAGATGGACACTTACGTTGCTTCCATGTCTTGGCTCTTATAAGTATTGCTGCTGTGAACATTGGGGTACATGTATCTTTTCAAATTATAGTTTTCTCCAGATACATGCCCAGAAATAGGATCACTGGATCATATGGTAACTCTATTTTTCGTTTTTTAAGTAACCTCCATACTGTTCTCCATGGTGGCTGTACCAATTTACATTCCCACCAACAGTGTAGGAGAGTTCCTTTCTTTCCACATCCTCTCCAGCATTTATTATTTGTAGGCTTTTTGATGATGGTCATGCTGGGCAGTGTGAGGTGCTGTTTCATTGTAGTTTTGATTTGTGTTTCTCTAATAATTAGCGATGTTGAGCATCTTTTCATTTGCCTCTTGGCCATCTGTATGTCTCCTTTGGAGAAATGTCTATTTATATCTTCTGTCCATTTTTTGATTGGGTTGTTCGTTTGTTTTGATATTGAGCTGTATGAGATATTTGTATATTTTGGAAATTAATACTTTGTCAGTTGCATCATTTGGAAATATTTTCTTACAAAGACAATGGAAGGCTGTCTTTTTGTTTTGTTTATGGTGTCCTTTACTGTGCAAAACCTTTTAAGTTTAATTATGTCCCATTTGTTTATTTTTGTTTTTATTGCCATTACTCTAAGGAAGGATGGGTCCAAAAAAATATTGCTCTGATTTATGTCAAAGAGTGTTCTATGTTTTCCTCTAGGAACTTAATAATATCCAGTCTTACATTTAGGTATTTAATCCACTTTTAGTTTATTTTTGTAAATGGTGTTAGAGAGTGTTCTAATTTCATTTTTTTTACATGTAGGTGTCCAGTTTTCTCAGCACCATTTATTGCAGAGACTGTCTTTTCTCCATTGTATATTCTTGCATCCTTTATAGTAGATTAATTGACTGTAAGTTCATGGGTTTACTTCTGAGCTTTCTATCCTGTTCCAAGGATCTATATGTGTGTTTGTGTGCCAGTACCATACTGTTTTGGTTATTTTTTTAACATGTTTTTTTCTTTTTACATCTTTATTGGAGTATAACTGCTTTACAATGGAGTGTTAGTTTCTGCTTTATAGCAAAGTGAATCAGTTATACATATACATATATCTCCATAATTCTTCCCTCTTGCATCTCTCTCCCTCTCACCCTCCCTATCCCACCCTTCTAGCTGGTTACAAAGCACTGAGCTGATCTCCCTGTGCTCTGCAACTGCTTCCCACTAGCTATCTATCTTACATTTGGTAGTGTATATATGTCCATGTATACACTACAACTCTCTCACTTCGTCCCAGCTTACCCTTCCCTCTCCCCGTGTCCTCAAGTCCATTATCTAGTAGGTCTGGGTCTTATTCCCATCTTGCCCCTAGGTTCTTCATGACTTTTTTTTTTTTTATATTCCATATATATGTGTTAGCATACGGTATTTGTTTTTCTCTTTCTGATTAACTTCACTCTGTATGACAGACTCAAGGTCCATCTACCTTACTACAAATAACTCAGTTTCGTTTCTCTCTATGGCTGAGTAATATTCCATTGTATATATGTGCCACATCTTTATCCATTTATCTGTCAGTGGACATTTAGGTTGCTTGCATGTCCTGTCTATTGTCAATAGAGCTGCAATGAACATTGTGGTACATGACTCTTTTTGAATTATGGTTTTCTCAGGGTATAAGCCCAGTAGTGGGATTGCTGGGTCGTACAGTAGTTCTATTTTTAGTTTTTTAAGGAATCTCCATACTGTTCTCCATAGTGGCTGTATCAATTTACATTCCCAGCAACAGTGTATGAGGGTACCCTTTTCTCCACACCCCTCCAGCATTTATTGTTAGTAGATTTTTTGAGGATGGCCATTCTGACCGGTATGAGATGATATTGCATTGTAATTTTGATTTGCATTTCTCTAATGATTAATGACGTTGAGCATTCTCTCATGTGTTTGTTGGCAATCTGTATATCTTCTTTGGAGAAATGTCTATTTAGATCTTCTGCCCATTTTTGGATTGGGTTGTTTGTTTTTTTGATATTGAGCTGCATGAGCTGCTTGTAAATTCTGGAGATTAATCCTTTGTCAGTTGCTTCACTTGCAAATATATTCTCCCATTCTGAGGGTTGTCTTTTCGTGTTGTTTATGGTTTCCTTTGCTGTGCAAAAGCTTTGAAGTTTCATTAGGTCCCATTTGTTTATTTTTGTTTTAATTTCCATATCTCTAGGAGGTGAGTCAAAAAGGATCTTGCTGTGATTTATGTCATAGAGTGTTCTGTCTATGTCTTCCGCTAAGAGTTTGATATGCCTGGCCTTATATTTAGGTCTTTAATCCATTTTGAGTTTATTTCTGTGTACGGTGTTAGGGAGTGTTCTAATTTCATTCTTTTACATGTAGCTGTCCAGTTTTCCCAGCACCACTTATTGAAGAGGCTGTCTTTTCTCCATTGTATATTCTTGCCTCCGTTATCAAAGATAAGGTGACCATATGTGCATGGGTTTATCTCTGGGCTTCCTTTCCTGTTCCATTGATTTATATTTCTGTTTTTGTGTCACTACCATACTGTCTTGATGACTGTAACTTTGGAGTATAATCTGAAGTCCAGGAGCCTGATTCCTCCAGCTCCGTTTTTCTTTCTCAAGATTGCTTGGGCTATTAGGGGTCATTTGTGTTTCCATACAAATTGTGAAATTTTTTGTTCTAGTTCTGTGAAATATGCCAGTGGTAGTTTGATAGGGATTGCATTGAATCTGTAGATTGCTTTGGGTAGTAGGGTCATTTTCACAATGTTGATTCTTCCAATCCAATAACATGGTATATCTCTCCATCTATTTGTATCATCTTTAATTTCTTTCATCAGTGTCTTATAATTTTCTGCATACAGGTCTTTTGTCTCCTTAGGTAGGTTTATTGCTAGGTATTTTATTCTTTTTGTTGCAGTGGTAAATCGGAATGTTTTCTTAATTCCACTTTAAGATTTTTCATCATTAGTGCATAGAAATGCAAGAGATTTCTGTGCATTAACTTTGTATCCTGCAACTTTACCAAATTCATTGATTAGCTCTAGTTTTCGGGTAGCATCTTTAGGATTCTCTGTGTATAGTAACATGTCATCTGCAAACAGTGACAGCTTTACTTCTTCTTTTCTGATTTGGATTCCTTCTATTTCTTTTTCTTCTCTGATTGCTGTGGCTAAAACTTCCAAAACTGTGTTGAATAAGAGTGGTGAGAATGGGCAACCTTGTCTTGTTCCTGATCTTAGTGGAAATGCTTTCAGTTTTTCACCATTGAGGACGATGTTGGCTGTGGGTTTGTCATATATGGCCTTTATTATGTTGAGGAAAGTTCCCTCTATGCCTACTTTCTGGAGGGTTTTTATCACAAATGGGTGTTGAATTTTCTCGAAAGCTTTCTCTGCATCTATTGAGATGATCATATGGTTTTTCTCCTTCAATCTGTAAATATGGTGTATCACATTGAATGATTTGTGTATAATAAAGAATCCTTGCATTCCTGGGATAAGCTCCAGTTGATTATGGTGTATGATCCTTTTAATGTGCTGTTGGATTCTGTTTGCTAGTATTTTGTTGAGGATTTTTGCACCTGTGTTCATCAGTGATATTGGCCTGTAGTTTTCTTCTTTTGTGACCTCATTGTCTGGCTTTGGTATTAGGGTGATGGTGGCCTCGTAGAATGAGTTTGGGAGTGTTCCTCCCTCTGCTATATTTTGGAAGAGTTTGAGAAGGATAGGTGTTAGCTCTTCTCTAAATGTTTGATAGAAGTCACCTGTGAAGCCATCTGGTCCTGGGCTTTTGTTTGTTGGAAGAGTTTTAATCACAGTTTCAAATTCAGTGCTTGTGATTGGTCTGGTCATATTTTCTATTTCTTCCTGGTTCAGTCTCGGAAGGTTGTGCATTTCTAAGAATTTGTCCATTTCTTCCAGGTTGTCCATTTTATTGGCATAGCGTTGCTTGTAGTAATCTCTCATGATCCTTTGTATTTCTGCAGTGTCAGTTGTTACTTCTCCTTTTTCATTTCTAATTCTATTGATTTGAGTCTCCTCTCTTTTTTTCTTGATGAGTCTGGCTAATGCTTTATCAATTTTGTTTACCTTCTCAAAGAACCAGCTTTTAGTTTTATTGATCTTTGCTATCTTTTCCTTCATTTCTTTTTCATTTTTTTTCTGATCTGATCTTTATGATTTCTTTCCTTCTGCTAACTTTGAGGTTTTTTTGTTTTTCTTTCTGTAATTGCTTTAGGTGTAAGGTTAGGTTGTTTATTTGAGATGTTTCTTGTCTCTTTAGGTAGGACTGTATTGCTATAAACTTTCCTCTTAGAACTGTTTTTGCTGCATCCCTAGATTTTGGGTCGTCATGTTTTCATTGTCATTTGTTTGCAGGTATTTTTTGATTTCCTCATTGATTTCTTCAGTGATTGCTTGGTTATTAAGTAGTGTATTGTTTAGCCTCATGTGTTTGTACTTTTTACAGATTTTTTCCTGTAATTGATATCTAGTCTCATAGCGTTGTGGTCAGAAAAGATACTGGATACAATTTCAATTTTCTTAAATTTACCAAGGCTTGATTTGTGACCCAAGATATGATCTATCCTGGAGAATGTTCCATGAGTGCTTGAGAAGAAAGTGTACTCTGTTGTTTTTGGATGGAATGTCCTAAAAATATCAATTAAGTCCATCTTGTTTAATGTATCATTTAAAGCTTGTGTTTCCTTATTTATTTTCATTTTGGATGATCTGTCCATTGGTGAAAGTGGGGTGTTGAAGTCTCCTACTATGATTGTGTTCCTGTCGATTTCCCTTTTTATGGCTGTTAGTATTTGCCTTATGTATTGAGGTACTCCGATGTTGGGTGCATAAATATTTACAATTGTTATATCTTCTTCTTGGATTGATCCCTTGATCATTATGTAGTCTCCTTCTTCATCTCTTGTAATAGTCTTTGTTTTAAAGTCTATTTTGTCTGATATGAGACTTGCTACTCCAGCTTTCTTTCGGTTTCCATTGGCATGGAATATCTTTTTCCATCCCCTCACTTTGAGTCTGTATGTGTCCCTAGGTGTGAAGTGGGTCTCTTGTAGACAGCATGTATATGGGTCCTGTTTTTGTATCCATTTAGCCAGTCTATTTCTTTTGGTTGGAGCATTTAATCCATTTACATTTAAGGTAATTATTATTATTATTTATTTTTTTTTTTTGCAGTACTCGGGCCTCTCACTGTTGTGACCTCTCCCATTGCGGAGCACAGGCTCCAGACACGCAGGCTCAGTGGCCATGACTCATGGGCCAAGCCACTCCCTGGCATGTGGGATCCTCCCAGACTGGGGCACCAACCTGCGTCCCCTGCATCGGCAGGCAGACTCTCAACCACTGCGCCACCAGGGAAGCCCTAAGGTAATTATTGATATGTATGTTCCTATTACCATTTTCTTAATTGTTTTGGGTTTGTTATTGTAGGTCTTTTACTCCTCTTGTGTTTCCTGCCTAGAGAAGTTGCTTTAGCATTTGTTGTAAAGCTGGTTTGTTGGTGTTGAATTCTCTTAGCTTCTGCTTGTCTTTAAAGGTTTTAATTTCTCCATCAAATATGAATGAGATCCTTGCTGGGTAATCTTGGCTGTAGGTTTTTCCCCTTCATCACTGTAAATATTTCCCACCAGTCCCTTCTGGCTTGCAGAGTTTCTGCTGAAATATTAGCTGTTAACCTTATGGGGATTCCCTTGTATGTTATTTGTTGTTTTTCCCTTGCTGCTTTGTATATTTTTTCTTTTTATTTCATTTTTGATTGTTTGATTAATATGTGTCTTGGTGTGTTTCTCCTTGGAATTATCCTATATGGGACTCTCTGTGCTTCCTGGACTTGATTGACTATTTCCTTTCCCATATTAGGGAAGTTTTCAACTATAATCTCTTCCAATATTTTCTCAGTCCCTTTCTTTTTCTCTTCTTCTTCTGGGACCCATATAATTCTAATGTTGGTGCGTGTAGTATTGTCCCAGAGATCTCTGAGACTGCCCAAAATTCTTTTCATTCTTTTTTCTTTATTCTGCTCTGCAGTAGTTATTTCCACTATTTTATCTTCCAGGTCACTTATCTGTTCTTCTGCCTCAGTTATTCTGCTATTGATCCCTTCTAGAGAATTTTTAATTTCATTTATTGTGTTTTTTATGATTGTTTGTTTGCTCTTTTTTTTCTAATATGTAATTTTATTTTATTTTTTTAACATCTTTATTGGAGTATAATTGTTTTACAATGGTGTGTTAGTTTCTGCTTTATAACAAAGTGAATCAGTTATATATATACACATGTTCCCATTTCTCTTTTCTCCTGCATCTCCCTCCCTCCCACCCTCCCTATCCCATCCCTCTAGGCAGTCACAAACCACCTCGCTGATCTCCCTGTGCTACGTGGCTGCTTCCTACTAGCTATCCACTTTACGCTTGGTAGTGTATATATGTCCATGCCACTCTCTCACCTCGTCACAGCCTACCCCTCGTCCTCCCCATATCTTCAAGTCCATGCTCTAGTAGGTCTGTATCTTTATTCCCGTCTTACCCCTAGGTTCTTCATGACCTTTTTTTTTTCTTAGATTCCATATATATGTGTTAGCATACAGTATTTGTTTTTCTTTTTCTTACTTCACTCTGTATGACAGACTCTAGGTCCATCCACCTCACCACAAATAACTCAATTTCGTTTCTTTTTATAGCTGAGTAATATTCCTTTGTATATATGTGCCACATCTTCTTTATCCATTAATCTGTTGATGGACGCTTAGGTTGCTTCCAGGTCCAGGCTATTGTCCATAGAGCTGCAGTGAACATTTTCGTACATGACTCTTTTTGAATTATGGTTTTCTTAGGGTATATGCCCAGTAGTAAATGTTTCTTGTATCTTCTCCATTCTATTTCCAAGATTTTGGATCATGTTTACTATCATTATTCTGAATTCTTTTTCAGATAGACTGCCTATTTCCTCTTCATTTGTTCAGTCTGGTGGGTTTTTACATTGCTCTTTCATCTGCTGTGTGTTTCTTTGTCTTCTCATTTTGCTTAACTTACTGTGTTTGGGGTCTCCTTTTCACAGGCTGCATGTTCATAGTTCCCGTTGTTTTTCGTGTCTGCCCCCAGTGGCTAAGGTTGGTTCAGTGGGTTTTGTAGGCTTCCTGGTGGGGGGACTAGTGTCTGTGTTCTGGTGGATGAGGCTGGATCTTGTTTTTCTGGTGGGCAGGTCCACATCTGGTGGTGTGTTTTGGGGTGTCTGTGACTTTATTAGATTTTAGGCAACCTCTCTGCTAATGAGTGGGATTTTGTTCCTGTCTTGCTAGTTGTTTGGCATAGGATGTCCAGCACTGTAGCTTGCTGGTCGTTGAGCGGAGCTGGGTCTTAGCGTTGAGATGGAGATCTCTGGGAGATATTAACCATTTGATATTATGGGGAGCTGGGAGGTCTCTTGTGGACCTGTGTCCTGAACTTGGCTCTCCCACCTCAGAGGCACAACCCTGACACCTGGCTGGAGCACCAAGAGCCTGTCATCCACATGGCTCAGAGTAAAAGGGTGAAAGAAAGAAAGTGAGAGGGAGGGAAGGAGGGAGGGATAAAATAAAATAAACAAAATAAATTGTTATTAAAATTAAAAACAGATAATTATGTAAAAATTTTTTTTAAGTAATTAGAAAAAGAAAGAAGAGAAAAACCAAACCAAAAAACAAATCCACCAATCGTAACAAGCGCTGAAATCTATACTAAAAAAAACAAAAGCAAAGAAACAAAAAAAAAAAACGGACGGAGAGAACCCTAGGACAAATGGTAAAAGCAAAGCTATATAGACAAGACCACACACAGAAGCATACACATACACACTCACAGAAAGAGGAAAAGGGAAAAAAATATATATATCGTTGCTCCCAAAGTCCAGCTCCTCAATTTGTGATGATTCTTTGTCTATTCAGGTATTACCCAGATGTAGGGTACATCATGTTGACTGTGGGGATTTAATCCACTGCTCCTGAGGCTGCTGGGAGAGATTTCCATTTCTCTTCTTTGTTCGCACAGCTCCTGGGATTCATCTTTGGATTTGTCCCTTCCTCTGCGTGTAGGTCGCCTGAGGGTATCTGGTCTTTGCTCAGACAGGACGGGGTTAAAGGAGCAGCTGCTTCGGGGTCTCTGGCTCACTCAGGCCGGGAGGAGGGAGGGGTACAGAGTGCGGGGCCAGCCTGCAGCGGCAGAGGCCCGCGTGAGGTTGTACCAGCCTGAGGCGTGCTGTGCGTTCTCCCGGGGAAGTTGTCCCTGGATCTCGGGACCCCAGCAGTGGCGGGCTGCACAGGCTCCCGGGAGGGGAGGTGTGGAGAGTGAGCTGTGCTCGCCCACAGGCTTCTTGGTGGCTGCAGCAGCAGCAGCCTTAGCGTCTCATGCCCGTCTCTGGGGTCAGTGCTGATCGCCGCGCCTCGCGCCCGTCTCTGGAGCTCCTTTAAGCAGCGTTCTTAATCTCCTCTCCTAATGCACCAGGAAATAAAGAGGCAAGAAAAAGTCTCTTGCCTCTTCGGCAGTTCCAGACCTTTTCCTGGACTCCCTCCCGGCTAGCCATGGTGCGCTAACCCCGTTCAGGCTGGGTTCACGCAGCCAACCCCAGTCCTCTCCCTGGGATCCGACTGAAGCCCGAGCCTCAGCTCCCAGCCCCCACCCTTCCCGGCGGGTGAGCAGACAAGTTTCTCGGGCTGGTGAGTGCTGGTCGGCACAGATTCTCTGTGCGGGAATCTCTCTGCTTCGCCCTCCACTGCCCTGTTGCTGCACTCTCCTCCGTGCCTTCAAAGCTTCCCTCTCTGCCACCTGCAGTCTCCACCCGCGAAGAGACTTCCTAGTGTGTGCAAACCTTTCCTCCTTCATAGCTCCCTCCCACTCTTGCAGGTCCCGACCCTATTCCTTTGTCTCTGTTTTTTCTTTTTTCTTTTGCCCTACCCAGGTACGTGGGGAGTTTCTCGCCTTTTGGGAGGTCTGAGGTCTTTTGCCAGCATTCGGTAGGTGTTCTGTAGGAGTTGTTCCACATGTAGATGTATTTCCGATGTATTTGTGGGGAGGAAGGTGATCTCCACGTCTTACTCTTCCGCCATCTTGAAGCAACCCCCCCCCCCCATAGTATCTTTGTAGTATAGTTTGAAGTCAGGGAACCCGATTCCTCCGGCTCTGTCATCTTTCTCAAGGTTGCTTTGGTTATTTTGGGGTCTTTTATGTTTCCATTAAAAGTTTAAATTTTTTTGTTCTAGTTCTGTTAAAAATGCCTTTGGTAACTTGATAGGGATTGCATTGAATCTATAGATTGTTTTTCATAGTATGGCCATTTTAGCAATATTGATTCTTCCAATCCAAGAACACAGCATATCTTTCCATCCATTTGTGTCATCTTAAATTTCTTTCAACAGATTCTTATGTTTTCAGAGTACAGGTCTTTTGCCTCCTTGGGTAGGTTTATTCCTAGGTATTTTACTGTTTTTGATCAGGCGTATGTGTTTTGTTGTTGTTGTTATTTTCCTTCTTTTTTGAATCAGGACTTTTGGTGACAGCAACACCAACAGTGGTAATCAAAAGTGTAAATGTAGCCAAATACTAAATTCTTCAGGGTGAGAATAAATGCGTTCTTTTATTGAGTCTTATTTCAAACATCCTGGGGTCTCCCTAGTACTGCAAAAATTCTTCAAGAAGGAATCTAACTCTATGTCTAAATGCTTCATATATTGTTAGTCCTTCAATAGTACATGTTTCTAACTCTTGCTCAGGCACCATATTTTATTTGAAAATGCCCATATGAAATGGTGCATGAGTTGCCATTTTGTTTCAATATGACAAAATATAAATCAATTCTACAATGAATAGTGATGCCCTTTGGGAGCATACTTTAAAAGTTATTGGGGGAATATATAAAAAAGTTAATGACATGATATTTCAAACTGTAGCATTGAAAGTGAGACCTACCTTTCTTAGGTCATGAAGTTCCAAAGATATCGTCTCTTTACCTTTCTAACTTAAATCAGTGCCAAACGTTACTGGCTGCTGTTGAAGGAAATGAACCTGTTTCTTTCAAGAGTGTACATATCTATACTTTGTCACCAAGAGAAATAGGTATCTTCAGAAATAGATGCTTGACTTTAACCATTAATGGGCAGGCAATATCTGTGGTTTGACTGAGAAAATGGCTCCTGGGACAAGCTGGTTAATCAGCCATTTGGGGAACCAGTCATGTGCTCATTTGTTCTCACATTCCTTTTCAGTCCTACCCCTGTTTTATTGTATTTTCCAAATGTCCTTTTCCCTCTGACTTATAGGTAGGTTGGAATAAAGGGAGGAATCAGTAGAAGACCAGAAGGTAGGAGGAGGGGAGGATCCAGGATATTTCTCTTATCTCCCTGCCTTGGGCAATGTCCTCAGCAGTGCCTATGTTTTCTGTGAGACCAACTCTCACAAGGAGGGCTGGTCCCTATTCCAACAGGGCAGCCCCTATCTTTTTTCTATCAATAATTTCTGTCAGTTGGTCCTGGTTCTTGTTTCAGTGCTTTGGTAACACCACTTCCTCTTTTTATCCCTCCCAATACTTCCAGCTTCTGCTAACTGATTTGGCTTCCTCTGTTTAGCTTCAGAACCCTTCCAACACATGTATAACTAATCTCCTGTATTAAATTCCCTCTGCTTGAAATATCTAAAGTGTCTGTGTGTTTTTCTTTCTTTTCTTTTTTTTTTTTTCCCCCTCTCTGTACCCTAACAGAAGCAGTTAGTGATCAGAAGAGAAAGGACAAAGTGATGTTGGGTAACATAGAGGAAAAATAATAGAAGTGAGAAGAGGAAACATAATTGAAAATTTATTTCCTAGTGTAGGAGGAGGAAAAGCATAATCAGCTTCATTGGTCAGTTGAAGTTTTAACTCCTCTACTGGATTCAAATCCCAGCTCTGCCTCTTAGGAACTCTGCAGTTTTAGGCATATTACTTAACTTCTCTGCTTCAGTTCCCTCATTTTTGAAGTGGTGTTACCATTGCCATGGACTTATTGTGAACATTAAGGAAATTACTAGCAATGCCTAGTTCACAGCAAGTCATTAAAAAAGTTATAATTAGCCCTTACTTTTTTTTAGTGTTGTGGTGATACTTAGGAGTTTCCTGTTTATTTTTGGTGTATTTAAGCTCTAAATAGATATTAAAATTATCCTTCTAAGTAAGGAAGTAGAATAGTACATGAATAGAAAACTACATAAAAGAATGAACAAATGAATGCCTAAAACTGATACATAAGAATAAGTGAGACATTCTTACCCTTAGAGACAATCTTAGGGGTATAATTGATTCTTAAAAATCACTCTCTATTTTCTTTATCCTCAGAGTGAAGATTGGAGAGGGGGTGATATGTGCTCAGTTTACTCACACCTTCCTTGGTTACTTACACTTTTGCTTCACTTTTTCTCTAGTTCTTCCATTTGCTCAAAGACGTACTTCCTAATCTCACTGACAACATTCTATTAGAACTTTTACAGCCTGAGAAACCCAAAGTAGCAAAGACATAAGGACAGAGGCCAAGGTCAGAAGAGTGTATTGTAAAGGATTATAACCAGAAAGTCTCTTCATCAGTCTTTTTTTTGGGGGGTCACCTATTCTCTGTTCCCCAGTAATGTTTTTTCTTCAAGTGTGCTTGACTTACCATCCTTTCATCTTCTTGGATCCTTTATTCCAAAAGACCTAAAACAAAATTCTAGAGTACTTACCACCTCTGTGGCAAGTGCTAATGGACCAGGAATTTGTCATGGCCACCAGGACCTTATTTGAAAAGTCAACACTTAAATATTTTTCCCATGTTTAACCTCAAAATTGGGTTACGAAGTCATTTTCCCTGCTTGTTTTCTAATTGTTCCATATATTGACATACAAAACCCTCCAAGACTTGGCCTTTCTTCCCTCTTCAAACATCCTTCTTACCATTTTCCCCTACCTCCTATTTCACAATTATAAGTAGTATGAAACTACCTATGCTACCATGTCACTCCTCTGTGGACTTTCTTATGTTGTTCTCATCTTCTGGAACACTATTTACTGCAGCCTTTTTTGGGGTAGTTCCATCTCAATTCAGGCCTCTTGAGGTCTTCCATGACAACATTTCCCAAAGGATGAGTTAGGTTCTCCTCCTTTTTACTTCCTTAACACCTTATGGTGACCCCTATCACAACACTTAGCAACATTGCTTTTAAATCCATAGTCTGTAACTCCTTATACATTTTAAGCTCCTCAAGGAAAAGGGCCAGTATTATTTCATTCTTCTTCTTCCTTGATCAACACACAGTTGGTGCATAATAAATACTTTTGGCTGAAAACCAGGTCAAAATGTGTTCCAAAAATTTTAGCCCCAGGGCTTCAATCTACATAATTTAAGCAACTGTTTTTGTTGTCTTTTCCTTAAATTATCTAGATAATAGTATCTGGAAAGGATAACTGCAGCATCTCATACCTGCTGTTTTAATACCATGTGAATTGCTTTCTCTCCCTAAGAAACAGTATGATGATATCTACACATTATCTAATTCTATCCCTGGGAAAGAATAGTCATTTGTTGATTCTTTGCCTTAAGACAATGGGTATTAGAACGTGGGCAAAATAGGAAATGACTCACCTATTGCAGTCACTCATTGGGACCTATTTTAACAAAGCTTCATTCTGAACACTTGGCTTTTGTTTTAATATCTCCATAGAATATTCAGTCTTGGGCACTCAGTAAATACTGGCTGATCTGGCTTGATTGGATAACTCCAATAGAGACCACTTAATATCTCTCATGAACATGAACACGGTGGGAACGGGGGGTAGGTGTGTTGAAGCCACCCAAGTAGGGAAAATTTGAGTCAATCTACTCAGTCTTCCTGCTCTGTTATGTGAAAATCCCTTTTTATCCTTTATTATTGGAAAAGTGCCACCAAGATGTATTGTTTCTTCAGAAATTCCCTCAATTTCTTAACTGTGCAGAAGGATAGGGTATGCTGCATGTAACTTTCAAGGTTAAGTGTTTCTTTCAGGTTTTCCAAGGGAAACAATACCCAGCTTTTTCAGCAGCCTAATATTTATCAGATCAAATGACTTCAAATTACTCAACTGCTCTTTACTTTGATTTTTGGTCCTTCGGCAAATTGGTTATCATTTCCTATCATTACCTACTTGCTTGCAACCATGTACCTCTAATACACCCATTTATCATTAGTCTACTTCCCCACACAGCCTGACAGAAGAATCCAAGTGCTGAGCAGTTATAGAATTTACCCAGCTTGTTAGCAGTTCATCATTCTTTTAGAAGTTTTCCCCCAAAAGCACCTTCAGATGTTGAGATTGCCCATGCATATTCTTGGAGGGGAAAAACAAACTGGATAAGCTATGTATTTTCCTGATGGCTCATCACTATGGCTAAGACGTGTTGAACTGTGAATAAAAGCATCACCCAATCCCTGACAAGCTATTTATGTAGTTGTCTAAGAGGATGAAGCAAGAGGGGACAGGGCATCAGAAGGGGTCAATATGAGAAAACACATCAACGAAGATTATCCTAATAATAAGTATTATTCACTGAGTATCAATTAAGTTTACGAACTTCATAATGTATCTCGTAATCTTATAAAAATTCATCAAGGTATGTGGTTACCCCCCTTTTTTAAAATAAACCAGGATGTTGCTATTTAGGCAAATTGGTAACTTGTTCACAGTTAACTAAGATGTAGTGGAACAAGGATTCAAACCCAGGACTGCCTGGCTCCAAAACATGTGCTCTTTCCATTTTATCTTCGCCCTCCGGTGACAGTTCTCATTCTTCCGCTTGCCACTTCGTTCTCCAGTCTCTGTGTGCAGGTGGCTTCATTCAAATGCCTCACTGTGGCATCAAAATCATGCTCTGTAACTTCATCCCTTTGCTCCAAACTCTTCCATTAAATACCTCTTATATTAAAACTGTACAACATCTGGCTGAACATCAGCAAATAGTCAAATCTTAAATGATGCCATTTATTTCTTTCCGCATTTTCTATCATTACTGACCCCCGCCCTCCTACAAACCTGTTGACTGTGTCCTGATTATTCTGTCAGATGGTCAGGATGCTGGGCTGGGCTGGTTCCTACTGCACTTGACACCATAACCAGTCACTACTCAGACCCTGTTTTTTAGAGCTCCTTCAAAATAGCTCACAGAGTCTTCGTCGTTAATATTAGAAAAATGAATGCCCAGCCTTAGAAGTTGTTTTATCCAGCAATGTTTTATCAATTAATGCTGTGATTGTATCCTTTCATCCAGAAGTGACATCTCTTTCCTCTGAATGTCTGTAACATTTTTTTCTGTATCTTGCTGCGTTCTTTTTCCTAAATAATATTGTCCAAAATAGGTGTTCAATGAAATAACCACTAATTACCTAGCATAAATATAAATTCATAAATGACTGAAAGAGTAAGCAGGAACCATAGGGAGCTGGTCTCTTTACACTAAGTTTTTTGAACCAAGACATATGCATGTGCTTTGGAGGGATGTTTCAGGACATCACCACAATTCCTGCTATCTTTTGTTGGGCTCCAAAGCTTGAGCCAAATACACTGAGTTATTCGCCTTTAAGTCCACCTCATACTGTCTGTTTCTCACTTTTGCTATTGTGCATCACATAGGCTGTTAACAAAAGCCAGTCAAACCTTTTTTCTTGGTCTGAGTTCCTCAACTTCACTCTCAAATTTTGTCTTTTTCACAATATGCTATTTTCTTCATGCTCCAAACAGTGGCATTTTTAGTAGTTTTGTCCATTGTACAGTGAGACTGAGCTTTCATATTTTCTAAGATTGCTATGTAAAGTGACTAGAAAGATAAATCTCCCCTCTGAAAAGAAGTGTGATTGAACCATCTAGATCCAGAGCAGAGAGGCAGATGATGAACAGGCTTCTGCCAGGGACTGGACAGCTGGATTCGTTTCACAGCTCACAATGCAACCCTACTCGTGAGAACAAATGAAGAGTCACAGGTCTGCAGGAAAGTAGCAGCGGGATGGTTGCGGGCAGCTGAATGTAATTACCCACCTCACCCAGAATGCTAAAGTGAAAATTAACAGCTGCTAAATCGTGGGGTGAGAGGACTCTTAGCCATGCATGTGCCAGGCACACGTTACTTTATCAAATGCAGCATAGCAAAGTTCTACTGAGAATTACAGTAAAAGTGGTGGTCCTACTAGAACCAAAATAGATATCAGGTCTTGTGCAACCCAGTCCAAACAACTCAGCTGGGCATAAAAGATTTTCTATAATCTTAACTCATGCTGTATTACTCTCACTGCCCACTCTCCTCTAGCTTAGTTCTTTCATTTCTCTATCCTTATTCTGGGAAAGCCTTTCTGTTCCTAATTCTTCAAAACAGCTTTAAGTTTCCTCTCTTAATATTTCCCAGCTACTCAGTATGGCTTTAGCTTTAGAATCACAGAACCTCTACTGACAGCTGTGTACTATAAGGCAAGGTCATGTCATCATTTCCTCATCAGTAAAATGTGCATCATTATCCCCAACTTTTAGGAGGATTTTAAGTATGAAATGAGACAACATTTGTGTAATGCTTAGTACAGTCTTTGTCAGATAATGTGTTAATTCTATATTTGTCCTCTTCTCTCAGCTCCAAAAATAAAGAGCCTGGGTGAGTTGTCCATGAAATACTGATTTGATAATTAATTGAAAAGGGTTTGTTAGCTCAAAGTCTACTTCCTGAGCACAAATGCCCAGAGATGGATTCTTTCAAACTATCTTTGAATGAAATGAAGGGAGGAATGTGTGATAAACTATAATGATTTTAAGTTAATGAACTCCATTCTACAATCAAGAGATGAAATTGATATGATATAGTACCATCATGTATACTAAGGAGATTTGTTTTTTAATCTTGGTGGGCAAAGAGATATTTGCAACGCATACGCATGTATAAGGCTTAAAGAGCATAAGTCTCAAGCTTTATCTGGTACGCTGTCAAGTATGGGGGGAAAGCTGAAACTGAATGTCAGAGGAGAATTCATGAAAATTTCAGAGTCTGCTTGAAATTCCAGTTAAATATCCCTATTGTCTATTTTTTGTGGTTATATAGTCAGGTCTTTTTTAAAAAGAAAAAGGAGAGTTTAACTCAAATTTCTACTTCTGCATTTTGGCAATGTCAGTGTTTGACTATGGATGGGCACCAAGTGCTATCCAAGGACTGTTGAATAAAATGTCTTGTATGAAAATGAAATAGCAATGACCTCATCACTCCCTTCTTAATTTTTATAATTGCCTCCTTAATTTCATCCAGGGTTTTAACTCTTTAAGACCTTAAATATAAGTTTCTCTAGAAAATTTCTGGACTGTAGAAGTTCTAGTCTATGGGTATTTGTATACTGGTAGAAAAACATCTTCTCTATATGTGAGTGAAAATTACATAGGCACTATCCACCCTAGTGCCTAAGTGATTCAGATTATAAAGAAAGGAGGAACTGTAACTTTTCAATATATAAAGGGGTTAAGTCAATATTTTTTTAGACTTTCTAATAAATTAAGGTGTAATAAGCCAAATGGCAGCCCCCCAAAAGTAATGTCTACACTCTAATTCCCAGAACCTGTGAATGTTATCTTATTTGGAAAAGGTCGTTATAAATGTAATTGTTAGGGGTCTCAAGATGAGATCATCCCATATTATTAGGTGGACCCTAAAGCCAATGACAAATGTCCTTATAAGAGACACACAGAGTAGAGACATGCAGAGAAGAGGAGGAGGTAACGTGACCACAGAGACAGAGACTAGAGTGATGCAGCCACAAACGTAGGACCAACTAGAGTCATCTGAAGCTGGAAAAGGCAAGGAGGGATTTCTCCCCTGGGGCATACGGAAAGAGGATGGCGCCCTTTGATTTTAGACTTTTGGCCTAGAGAATTGTGAGGAAATAATTTTCTGTTGTTTTAAGACATCAGGTTTATCATTATTTGTTACAGTAGCCACAGAAGACTAATATACAAGGCTAGTTCTAATTCTGATACTCTTCAATATAATAGGTAGTGTCTTTTCACTTTCTTCATTTACAGAATTTTCAAGTCCACTTTATATTTATTCTCTTCATTTTTTCTTATGTGCTGAATAGCAGAAATGAATGACAAACAGTCCTTTCTCAGATGTACTGCAGCTACCAAGATCTGCTATTGTTAATGAGAAGGTATTCTGTGTTTTCCTTTCTTCATCTCTGTAGATGATACTTCAAGAGCCTGCCCACAAGTCATAAGCTGTTGGATGTCCTATCTTACCTAGGCTTCCTTGGTCTACTACATTTTGTCTCGTTGTGAATTAGAGTGAGGTTGGAACAGGGAAGATCATGGGTCTAGCTGTCTTGTTTTTTCAACAAACTTGCACAAATTTAAATCATCAGAACCCTTGTGTGAATTCATATCTGGTGCCTGGGCAATGAACAGTTTTGGTAAACAATAATCTTAAGTCTTCTGAATGAATACTTTCTACAAACACATCATTGGTTTCAGAAATGGAAATATTTATGGTGACTGATGATGCCTTCTAACAGGGAGAAGGCTGATGTTTTACGAGCTTAAGTAAGTGTTCCAGTTCCAGTAGAATTGAATCAATAGAAATATCGGCATACACACTTTGCAGAAGCAGACACAGATTATACTGAGGAAATTCTGGGGTTTAAACATGAATAAATGCCATATGATTAAAGTGAATGATAAATGGGAGGGTGAAGTTAGGGTACAGAGAAAAGCAATTCATTTACTGACTTGTAAACTTTGAAGTATTAGATAACTTCTGGGGTGTCCTGTGGCTCTAAACCAGAGAGATCGGTGACAAATTGATTTCATGGTATGACATCAGTCTGCAGACATGCTTTGTATGTACCATGTTTATTATAAACTTGGATGCAGAATTTAAGACTCATAATATCACACATTAAAGTCCAAATCAATAGTTTCGATTTGAAATATTGAAAAGCATGGGCATACAGGGCCCATATTCTCAGCTGGCAATAACTGGTTAACAATCCAGTGAGCCCTATAAGATACATATTATTTATGTCATTGCCCTTCTTGTGACTCCCTCCATCTTACTGAGTACTTCTTTGAATTACATTATCACTTATAACAATTGATAATTTCAAATCTGTTTAAAGCTTTTGTAACTCCGATTTTCTAGTTTAGTGACCCATTCCTTCAATTAGTCATTTTTGAATTTTATTTGTGAAATTTATCTAAGAAAAATCCTCCCCTGGAAGTGCCTGGTCCACAACAGAATCATCTCAGCTTTGTTCTCAAACATGATTGAAGGTAATATTCATCATTTGTAAATATTATGGCATACAGTACCCCTGATTTTTGTTCTATTTTCTTTAAAATACTGTAAGTTTTTGAAGTTGCTGAAGTTTTGAAGTTGCTGAAGTTAATGCTTTGAATATAAATATTCAAAAGAATATTTTAATTTTGCATTTAAAAGTAGCATTCCCATGTCCCATCCTTATCTTTATTTGGTTCTTTACTTTCCTGAAACAGTAGTGCTAAATTACCACAAAACTGTATAAATGTCCCTTTTAAAGTTGAACCTTTTTTATCATGTGAGATTGGCCTACCAACTGTCAATAACTCCAGGTAAATTTGCATTTATATATGTTTAGATATTTCTATTTGGCTTCTTGTTTCCTAAAATATTTATATCCCTTCTCAATAATAAATTTTTATTTTAAAAAATTCAGGTATTGAAAAGCTGCTACAAATTAGTTAAACATCATTTTTCTGGTAATCTACTTCATTTCTCCTCAAAAGCTTTTCATACTTGATGGACATTGTCTTGGAGAGTTGACCACTACAATCTACTACAATCTCTACAATCGTTGTAGTCATGGTGGTTGCATTTGTTATGTTCTCAGATTAGTCAAAGAGGTTCTTTTCTTTCTCAGTGTTCTGTTATCCCTGTTTGAAGCTATAACATAAGATGACATCACAGTTATGAATCAAAAAACTGATTATGATTCCAACCTACAAGAACCAAGAAATCAGATGAGGGTAGAGCAGAGGCAGCAAATTGATGTAAAGATTCAAGTTTTGAAAAATGTTTTCTGAATTTATTTCTGAACATGCCATGCATTCCTTCTGTCAGTGCACAAGGGTTCCATTTTCTCCACATCCTCATCAACATTTGTTATTTGTGGTCTATTTGATGGCAGCCATTCTGACAGATGTGAAGTGATATCTCACTGTTGTTTTGATTTGCATTTCTCTGATTAGCCATGTTGAGCATCTTTTCATGTGCCTCTTAGCCATCTGTATATCGTCTTTGGAAAAATGTCTACTCAGGTCTTCTGTCCACTTTTTATTCAGGCTGTTTGTTTTTCTGATACTGAGTTACGTGAGCTATTTCTGTATTTTATTAACCTCTTACAGATCATCTCATTTGCAAATATTTTCTCCCATTCAGTAGGCTGCCTTTTCAATTGTCAACGGTTTCCTTCAGTGTGCAAAGGCCTTTAAGTTTAATTGGATCTCATTTGTGGGTTTTTGTTTGTCGGGTTTTTTTTTTTTTTTTGCTTTTGTTTCCTTTGCCTGAGGAGATGGTACAAAAAAAATTGCTACAATTTATGTTAAACAGTGTTTTGCCTATAATTTCTTCTAGGAGTTTTATGATTTCAGGTCTTACATTTATGTCTTTAACCCATTTTGAGTTTATTTTTGTATATGGTGTGAGGAAATGCTGTAATATCATTCTTTTATGTGTGGCTGTCCAGTTTTCCCAGAACCACTTGTTGAAAAGACTGTCTTTTTCCCATTGTATATTCTTTCCTCCTTTGTCATAGATTAATCATAAGTGCATGGGTTTATTTCTGGAATCTATATTCTGTTCAATTGATCTTTGTGTCTTTTTTTTGTGCCAGTACTATTCTCTTTTGATTACTGTCACTTTGTAGTATAAAGTTAAAGCATGATTTCTCTAGCTCTGTTCTTTTTTCTCAAAAGTGCCTTAGCTATTTGGGGTCTTTTGTGATTCTAAATCAACTTTAGGATTATTTGTTCCAGTTCTCTGAAATTTGGAATATTTTGATAGGGATAAGAATTGAATCTTAGATTGCCTTGGGTAGTATGGATGTTTTAACAATATCAATTCTTCCATTCCATGAACATGATAGATCATTCCATCTGTGTCATCCTCAATTTCTTCCATCACTGTATTATAGTTTTCCTAGTACAGGTTTTTTACTCCCTTAGTTAGATTTATACCTAGGTATTTCTTTGATGCAATGGTAAATGGAATTGTTAATTTCTCTTTCTAATAGTTCATTGTTACTGTATGGAAATGGAACAGATTTCTTTATATTAATTTTTTACCCTCAAACTTTACCAAATTCATTGATGAGCTCTAATATTTTTTTGGCATCTTTAGGATTTTCTACATATAGTAACATGACAGTTTTACTTCATTCCAATTTGGATTCCTTTTATTTCTTTTTCTTCTCTGATTGCTGTAGATAGGACTTGCACTACTATGTTGAAAGAAAGTGGTGAGATGGGCATCCTTGTATTGTTCCTCATCTTAGGGGAAATGCTATCAGGTTTTCACCATTGAGTATGATGTTAGCTGTGGGCTTATCACAAATGGTCTTTTTTATGTTGAAGTATATTTCCTCTATATCCACATTGTGACCAGTTTTTATCATAAATATATGTTGGATTTTGTAGAAGGTTTTTCAGTATTTACTAAGATAATTCATATGATTTTTATTCTTCAATTTGTTAATGTGTACCACGTTGATTTGTGGATGCTGAACCATCCTTGCATCTCTGGGATAAATCACACTTAATCATCATGTATGATCCTTTTAATGTATTCTTGAATTTGAGTTTGTTAATGTTAATGTTGAGTTTGCTAGTTGGCAGCCTGAAATATTATTTTGTGTGTGTGAACTCTTTGTCTGGTTTTGTTATCAGGGTGGTGCTGCGCTTGTAGAATGAGTTTGGAAGTATTCATTCCTCTGCAATTTTTGGAATACTTTGAGAAGGATAGGTGTTAACTCTTCTCTAAATCTTTGGTAGAATTCACCTGTTAAACCATTTGGTCCTGGACTCCCTCTAGTGAGAGCATCAGAATCACAACTAACTGCTGAACAATCATTGACAGGAAGACACTGGAACTCACCAAAAATATACCCCACATCCAAAGACAAAGGAGAAGCCGCAATGAGATAGTAGGAGGGATGCAATAAAAATAAAATCAAATCCCATAACTGCTGCATGAGTGACTCACAAAGTGGAGAACAATTATACCACAGAATTCTACCCACTGGAGTCAAGGTTCTGAGCCCCATGTCAGGCTTCCCAACCTTGGGATCCAACAATGGGAGGAGGAATTCCCAGATAATCGGACTTTGAAGGCTACTGGGAATTGACTGCAGGACGTTGACAGACTGGGGGAAACAGAGACTCCACTCTTGGAGGGCACACACAAAGTAGTGTGTGCATCAGGACCCAGGGGAAGGAACAGTGACCCCATAGGAGATTGAACCAGACCTACCTGCTAGTGTTGGAGGGTCTCCTGCAGAGGCTGGGGGTGGTTATGTGTCACTGTGGGGACAAGGACACTGGCAGCAGAAGTTCTGGGAAGTACTCTTTGGCATGAGCCCTCCCAGAGTCCACCATTAGCCCCACAAAGAGCCGGGGAGGCTCCAGTGCTGGGTTGCCTCAGGCCAAACAACCGACAGGGAGGGAACATAGCCCCACCCATCAGCAGAGAAGCGGATTAAAGTTTTACTGAGCTCTGCCCACCAGACCAACACCCAGCTCTACCCACCACCAGTCCCTCCCATCAGGAAGCTTGCACAAGCCTCTTAGATAGCCTCATCCACCAGAGGTCAGACAGCAGAAGCAAGAAGGACTACAAATCTGCAGCCTGTGGAATGAAAACCACATTCACAAAAAGAGAGACAAAATGAAAAGGCAAAGGACTATGTACCAGTTGAAGGAACAAGATAAAACCCCAGAAAAACAACTAAATGAAGTGGAGATAGGCAACCTTCCAGAAAAAGAATTCAGAATAATGATAGTGAAGATGATCCAGAACCTCGCAAAAAGAATGGAGGCAAAGATTGAAAAGATGCAAGAAATGTTTAACCAAGACCTAGAAGAATTAAAGAACAAACACCTAGAAGAATGAAAGAACAAACAAACAGAGATGAACAATACAAAAACTGAAGTGAAAAATACACTAGAAGGAATCAATAGCATAATAACTGAGGCAGAAGGACAGATAAGTGACCTGGAAGACAGAATGGTGGAATTCACTGCCACAGAACAGAATAAAGAAAAAAGAATGAAAAGAAATGAAGACAGCATAAGAGACATCTGGGACAACATTAAACGCACCAAAATTTGTATTATAGGGGTCCTAGAAGGAAAAGAGAGAGAGAAAGGACCTGAGAAAATATTTGGAGAGATTATAGTCAAAAACCTCCCAAACAAGGGAACAGAAATATCCACTCAAGGTCCAGGAAACACAGAGAGTCCCAGGCAGGATAAACCCTAGGAGAAACATGCTGAGACACACAGTAATCAAATTGACAAAAATTAAAGACAAAGAAAAATTATTAAAAGCAACAGGGGAAAAACGACAAATAACATACAAGGGAACTCCCATAAGCTTAACAGCTGATTTCTCAGCAGAAACTCTACAAGCCAGAAGGGAGTGGCATGATATATTTAAAGTGATGAAAGGGAAGAACCTACAACCAAGATTACTCTACCCATCAAGGATCTCATTCATATTCAATGGAGAAATCAAAAGCTTTACAGACAAGAAAAAGCTAAGAGAATTCAGCACCACAAAACCACCTCTGCAACAAATGCTAAAGGAACTTCTTTAAGTGGGAAACACAAGAGAAGAAAACGACCTACAAAAACAAACCAAAAGCAATTAAGAAAATGGTAATAGGAGCATACATACTGATAATCACCTTAAATGTGAATGGATTAAATGCTCCAGCCAAAAGACAGTGGCTGAATGCATACAAAACAAGACCCATATACATGCAGTCTACAAGAGACCCACTTCAGACCTAGGCACACATACAGACTGAATGTGAGGGGATGGAAACAGATACTCCATGTGAATGGAAATCAAAACAAAGCTGAAGTAGCAATACTCGTATCAGATAAAATAGACTTTCAAATAAAGAATGTTAGAAGAGACAAGGAAGGACAATACATAATGATCAGGGATCAATCCAAGAACAAGATATAACAATTATAAATATTTATGCACCCAACATAGGAGCACCTCAATATATAAGGCAAATGCTAACAGCCATAAAAGGGGAAATCGACAATGACACAATAATAGTAGGGGACTTAACACTTCACTTACACCAATGGACAGATCATCCAGACAGAAAATTAATAAGGAAACACAAGTTTTAAATGACACAATAGACCAGATAGATTTAATTGATATTTATAGGACATTCTGAAAATAGCAGATTACACTTTTTCTCAAGTGCACATGGATCATTCTCCAGGAGAGATCACATCCTGGGTCACAAATCAAGCCTCAGTAAATTTAAGAAAATTGAAATCATATCAAGCATCTTTTCCAACCACAACACTCTGAGATTAGAAATCAATTACAGGAAAAAAAACATAAAAAACACAAACACATGGAGGCTAAACAATATGTTACTAAATAACCAAGAGATCACTGAAGAAATCAAAGAGGAAATAAAAAAATACCTAGAGACAAATGACAAGGAAAACATGATGATGCAAAACCTATGGGATGCAGCAAAAGCAGTTCTAAGAGGGAAGTATATAGCAATACAATCCTATCTCGGGAAACAAGAAAAATCTCAAACAATCTAACCTTACACCTAAAGGAACTAGAGAAAGAAGAACAAACAAAACCCAAAGTTAGTAGAAAGAACAAAATCATAAAGATCACAGCAGAAATAAATGAAGCAAACAAAGGAAACAATAGCAAAGATCAGTAAAACTAAAAGCTGGTTCTTTGAGAAGTTAAACAAAATTGATGAACCTTTAGCCAGACTCATCATGAAAAAGAGGGAGAGGACTCAAATCAGTAAAATTAGAAATGAAAAAGGAGAAGTTACAATGGACACTGCAAAAGTACAAATCATCCTACGAGACTACTACAAGCAACTCTATGCCAATAAAGTGGACAACGTGGAAGAAAAGGACAAATTCTTAGAAAGGTATAACCTTCCAAGACTGAACCAGGAAGAAATAGAAGATATGAACAGAGCAATTACAAGTAATGAAATTGAAACTGTGATTAAAAATCTTCCAGCGAACAAAAGTCCAGGACCAGATGTCTTCACAGGCAAATTCTATCAAACTCTAACTCTTCCAAAAAATTGCACAGGAAGGAACACTCCCAAACTCATTCTACCACCATCACCCTGAGACCACCATCACCCTGTTACCAAAACCAGACAGAGATTCTACAAAAAAAAGAAAATTACAGATCAATATCACTGATGAATATAGATGTAAAAGTCCTCAACAAAATACTAGCAAACAGAATCCAACAACACATTTAAAAGATCATACACTATGATCAAGTGGGATTTATCCCAGGGATGCAAGGATTCTTCAATATATGTAAATCAATCAGTGTGATACACGATATTAACAAATTGAAGAATAAAAACCGTATGATCGTCTCAATAGATGCAAAAAAAGCTTTTGACAACATTCAACACTGACTTGTGATAAAAACTCTCAAGAAAGTGGACATAGAGGGAACCTACCTCAACATAATAAAGGCCATATATGACAAATCCAGAGCAAATATCATTCTCAATGGTGAAAAGCAGAAAGCATTTCCTCTAAGATCTGGAACAAGACAGGGATGTCCACTCTTCCCACTATTGTTCAACATAGTTTTGGAAGTCCTAGCCACAACAGTCAGAGAAGAAAAAGAAATAAAGGAATCCAAATTGGAAAAGAAATAACAATGTCACTGTTTGTGGATGACAGGATACTGTACATAGATAATCCTAAAGATGCTGCCAGAAAACTACTAGAGCTAATCAATGAATTTGGTAAAGTTGCAGGATACAAAATTAATGCACAGAAATCTCTTGCATTCCTATACACCAATGAAAAATCTGAAAGAGAAATTAAGGAAACACTCCCATTTACCATTGCAACAAAAAGAATAAAATACCTAGGAATAAACCTACCTAAGGAGACAAAAGACCTGTATGCAGAAAATTATAAGACACTGATAAAAGAAATTAAAGATGATACCAACAGATGGAGAGATATACCATGTTCTTGGATTGGAAGAATCAACATTGTGAAAATGACTCTATTACCCAAAGCAATCTACAGATTCAATGGAATCACTATTGAACTACCAATGGCATTTTTCACAGAACTAGAACAAAAAAAATCACAATTTGTATGGAAACACAAAAGACCCTGTATAGCCAAAGCAGTCTTGAGAAGAAAAACAGAGCTGTATCACTCAGTCTCCCTGACTTCAGACTATACTACAGCTACAGTAATCAAAACACTATGGTACTGGCACCAAAACAGAAATATAGATCAATGGAACAGGATAGAAAACCCAGAGATAAACCCACGCACCTATGGTCAACTAATCTATGACAAAGAAAGCAAGGATACACAATGGAGAAAAGACAGTCTCTTCAATAAGTGGTGCTGGGAAAACTGGACAGCTACATGTAGAAGAATGAAATTCAAACATTCCCTAACACCATACACAAAAATAAGCTCAAAATGGATTAAAGAAAAAAAATGGATTAAAGAGCTAAAATGACCAGATACTATAAAACTCTTAGAGGAGAATATAGGAAGAACACTCTTTGACATAAATCACAGCAAGATCTTTTTTGACCCACCTCCTACAGTAATGGAAATAAAAATAAACAAATGGGACCTAATGAACAGTTTAAGCTTTTGTTCAGCACAGGAAACTATAAACAAGACGAAAAGACAACCCACAGAATGGGAAAAAAATATTTGCAGATGAAGCAATGGACAAAGCATTAATCTCCAATATATCAACAGCTCATTCAGCTCAATATTAAAAAAACGAACAACCCAATCAAAAAACGGGCAGAATACCTAAATAGTCATCTCTCCACAGAAGACACACGGATGACCAAGAGGCACATGAAAATCTGCTGAACATCACTAATTATTAGAGAAATGCAAATCAAAACTACAGTGAGGTATCACCTCACACAGGTTAGAATGGGCATCATCAGAAAATCTACAGACAACAAATGCTGGAGAGGGTGTGGAGAAAAGGGAACCCTCTTGCACTGTTGGTGGGAATGTAAATTGATACAGCCACTATGGAGAACAGTATGGAGGTTCCTTAAGAAACTAAAAATAGAATTACCATATGACCCAGCAATCCTACTACTGGGCATATTCCCTGAGGAAACCATAATTCAAAATGAAACATGCACCCCAATTTTCATTGCAGCACTATTTACAATAGTCAGGTCATGGAAGCAACCTAAATGCCCATCAACAGATGAATGGATAAAGAATATGTGGTACATATATACAGTGGACTATTACTCAGACATAAAAAGGAATGAAATTGGGTCATTTTAGAGACCTGGATGGACTTAAAGACTGTCATACAGAGTGAAGTAAGTCAGAAAGAGGAAAACAAATATCGTATATTAACACATATATATGGAATCTAGAAAAATGTTACAGATGAACCGGTTTGCAAGGCAGAAATTGAAACATAGATGTAGAGAACAAACGTATGGACACCAAGGGGGGAAAGTGAGGGGGGGTCGTGGTGGTGGTGGGATGAATTAGGTGATTGGGATTGACATACATACACTAATATGTATAAAATGTATAACTAATAAGAACCTGCTGTATAAAAAGAAATAAAATTAAAAAACCCATCTGGTCCTGGATTTTGTTTGTTTGGAGGTTTTTTTCTTTTACTTACTAATTTAACTTCATTACTGATAATTGGTCTGTTCATGTTTTCTATTTCTTCCTGATTCAGTCTAGGGAGATTGTACATTTGTAGAAATTTGTCCATTTTCTCTAGGTTGTCCATTTTATTGGCATATACTTGTTTAAAGTGTTCTTTTATGATCCTTTGCATTTCTGTGATGTCAGTCGTAATTTCTTTTTCATTTCTGAATTTGATTTGCCCCCTCTCTCTTTTTTTGTTGTTCTTAATGAGTCTGGCCCTAGGTTTATCAATTATTTTATCTTTCTCAAGAAAGAGTTCTTACTTTCATTGATCATTTCTTTTGTGTATTTTAAAATCTCTATTTCATTTGTTTCTGCTCTATTATAATTTCTTGCCTTCTACTAACTTTGGGGTTTTTTGTTCTTTTCCTAGTTACTTTAAATATAGGCTTGGTTGTTTATATAAGATTTTTCTTGTTTCCTGATTTAGGCTTATTTTGGTATAAACTTCTCTTCTAGAACTGCTTTTGCTGCACTGCATAGATTTTGGATTGTAGTGTTTTTGTCTTCATTTGTCTCCAGGTATTTTAAAATTTCCTCTTGGATTTCTACAGTAGTCCACTGGTTGTTTAGTAACATATTGTTTAGCTTCCACGTGTTTGTGTTTTTTTTGCAGTTGATTTCTAGTCTCATAGTGTTGTGGCAAGAAAAGATGATGCTTGATATGATTTCAATTTTCTTAAATCTTTGAGACTTGTTTTCTGTCCTAGCATGTGATCTATACTGCAAACTGTTCCTTGTGTACTTGAATGTGTATTCTGCTGCTTTTGGATGTAAAGTTCTATATATATTAAGTCCATTTGGTCTAAGTTGTTATTTAAGACCAGTGTTTCCTTATTAACTTTTCCACCTAAATGATCTGTCCATTGATGTAAATGGGATGTTAAAGTTCCCTACTATTATTGTGTTACTGTCAATTTCTCTCTATATCTTTTAATATTTGCTTTATGTATTTAGATGCTCCAATATTGGGTGCACATATGTTTACAATTGTTATATCTTCTTCTTGGATTGCTCCCTTGATCATTATGTAATATCCTTTGTCTCTTGTACAATCTTTGTTTTAAATTCTATTTCATCTGATATAAGTATTGCTATCCTGATTTTCTTCTGATTTCCATGTTCATGGAATACCTTTTTCCATACCCTCACTTACAGTGTGTATGTGTCTTTAGATCTGAAGTGAGTCTCTTGTAGGCAGTATATAGATGGGTCTTGTTTTTGTATCCATTCAGCTACTCTGTCTTTTGATTGGAGTATTTATTCCATTTACATTTAAAGCAATTATTGATAGTCATGTACTTATTGCCATTTTGTTAATTCCTTTGGTGTTATTTTTCTAGGTTTTGTTGTTGTTGTTGCTCCTTTCTTCTTTTGCTTGTTTCCCTTGTGATTTGGTGACTATCTTTAGTGTTTGAATTCTTTTCTCTTTTTTGTGTGTGCATCTCTTATAGATTTTTGGTCTGTGATTACCATGAAGTTTATATGTAACAAGCTTGTGTGTGTGTGTGCATGTGTGTGTGTATGCATACATCTATGATTATTTTAAATTGCTGATCTCTTAATTTCAAATGCATTTTAACAACCCTGCATGTTTACTCCCCTTCTACATAATCACTGTTTATGACATCATATTTTACATCTTTTTGTTTTGTTGATTCCTGAACTACTTATGCAGGTATAGATGATTTTACCATTTTTGGTCTTTTAACCTTCATAATAGATGTGGTCCTTTCTTGCTTAAAGAAATACCTTTAACATTTCTCATAAAGCTGGTTTGGTGGTGCTGAACACTTTTAGCTTTTGCTTGTCTGTAAAACTTTTTAAAAAATATTCTTTATTGAAGTATAGTTGATATACAATGTTGTGTTAATTTTTGCTATACAACAAAGTGATTCAGTTATACATACATATAAATTCTTTTTGAATATTCCATTATGATTTATCATAGGATATTGAATATAGTTCTCTGTGCTATACAGTAGGACCTTGTTTATCCATTTTATATATAAAAGTTTACATCTGTTAACCCCAACCTCCCATTCCTTCCCTCCCCCAAACCCCTCCCCCTTGGCAACCACCAGTCTGTTCTCTATATCTGTGATTCTGTTTCATAGATAGGCTCCTTTGTGTCATATTTTAGATTCCACATATAAGTGATATCATACGGTATTTGTCTTCTCTGACTTACTTCACTTAATATGATAATCTCTAGTTGCATCCACGTTGCTGCAAATGCATTATTTTGTTCTTTTTTATGGCTGAGTAGTATTCCATTGTATATATATACCACATCTTCTTTATCTGCTTCTCTGTCTATGGACATTTTGGTTGCTTCCATATCTTGACTATTATGAATAGTGCTGCTATGAACATAGGGGTGTATGTATCTTTTAGAATTATAGTTTTGTCTGGATATATGCCCAGGAGTGGGTTTGCTAGATCATATGCTAGTTCTATTTTTAGTTTTTTTGAGGAACCTCCATACTGTTCTGCATAGTGACTGTACCAATTTACATTCCCACCAACAGTGTAGGAGGGTTCCCTTTTCTCCACACCCTCTCCAGCATTTGTTATTTGTAAACGTTTTAATGATGGCCATCTTACCAGTGTGAGGTGGTACCTCACTGTAGATTTGATTTGCATTTCTCTAATAATTAGTGATGATGAGCATCTTTTCATGTGCCTACTGGCCATGTGTATTTCTTCTTTGGAGAAGTGTCTGTTTAGGTCTCCTGCCCATTTTTCGATTAGGTTGTTTTTTTGTTGTTGAGCTGTATGAACTGCTTCTATATTTTGGAAATTAAGCCCTTGTCTGTCACATCATTTGCAAATATTTTCTCCCATTCTGTAGGTTGTCTTTTCATTTTGTTTATGGTTTCCTTTGCTGTGCAAAAGCTTGTTAGTTTGATTAGGTCCCATTTGTTTATTTTTGTTTTTATGTCTACTGTCTTAGGAGACTGACGTAAGAAAACATTTGTACAATTATGTCAGAGAAAGTTTTGCATATGATCTCTTTTAGGTGTTTTATGGTGTCATGTCTTATAAATAATAAGTCTTTAAGCAATTTTGAGTTTATTTTTGTGTGGCAATAGTATGTTTTCTAACTTCATTGGTTTTACATGTGGCTGTATATCTTTCACAGCACCACTTGCTGAAGAGACTGTCTTTTTCCCATTGTATATTCTTGCCTCCTTTGTCAAAGATTAATTGACCGTATGTGTGTGGGTTATTTCTGGGACCTCTATTGTGTTCCATTGATCCATATGTCTGTTTTTGTGCCAATATCATGCTGTTTTTATTATTGTGCTTTGTAGTGTTGTCTGAAGTCTGGGAGGGTTATGCCTCCTGCTTTGCTCTTTTTATTCAGGATTGCTTTAGCAATTCTTGGTCTTTTATGGTTCCATATGAATTTTAGGATTATTTGTTCTAGTTCTGTGAAAAATGTCATGGGTAATTTGATAGATATCACATTAAATCTGTAGATTGCTTTGGATAATATGGCCATTTTAACAATATTAATTCTCCCAAGCCAAGAGCGTGAGATATCTTTCCACTTCTTTGAATTATCTTCAGTTTCCTTTATTAATGTTTTATAGTTCTTAGCATATACATCTTTCACCTCCTTGGTCAAGATTATTCCTAAGTATTTTAGTTTTGGGAGTCTGAGTTTAAAATGTGGTGTTTTTTTTTTTTTTTCTACATTCACTTTCTGATATTTCATTGTTGGTGTAAAGGAATGCAGCTGATTTCTGTATGTTGATCTTGTATCCTTCTACCTTGCTGAATTTGTTTATCAGTTATAGTAGTTTCTGTGTGGAGTCTTTAGGGTTTTCTATATATAGTATCATATCATCTGCATATAATGACAATTTAACCTCTTTCAATTTGGATACCTTTTATTTCTTTTTCTTGTCTGATTGCTGTGGCTAGGTCTTACAATACTATGTTGAATAGAAAAGTTGAGAGTAGGCATCCTTGTCTGTTCCAGGTTTTAGTGGGAAGGCTTTCAGTTTTTCACCATTTAGTATTATATTGGCTGTGGGTTTGTTGTAGCTTTTATTATATTGAGATGTTCCCTCTATATCCACTTTAGTAAGAGTTTTTATCATAAAAGAATGTTGAATTTCATCAAATGATTGAGATGATCATGTGGGTTTTGTCTTTTGTTTATGTGGTATATCACATTGATTGATTTGCATATGTTGAACCTTCCTTCTGAACTTGGGGTGAATCCCACTTGGTTGTGCTGTGTGATATTTTTTATGTGTTGTTGGACTTGTTTTGCTAATATTTTGTTCAGAATTTTTGCATCTGTATTCATCAAAGATATTGGCCTGGAAATTCTTTATTGGTGGTGTCTTTGTTTTGGTTTTGGTATCAGGGTTATGCTGGCTTCATATCATGTCTTTGGGACTGTTCCCTCCTGTTCGATTTTTTGGGAAGGTCAGTATAAGTTCTTATTTGTATGTTTGGTAGAATCTTCCTGTGATGCCATCTGGTCCTGAACTTTTGTTTGTAGGGAGATTTTAATTACAGATTCTGTTTCACTTCTAGTGATCGGTCCATTCAAATTATTCATTTCTTTTTTTTTTAACATCTTTATTGGAGTATAATTGCTTTACAATGGTGTGTTAGTTTCTGCTTTATAACAAAGTGAATCAGTTATACATATACATATGTTCCCATATCTCTTCCCTCTTGCGTCTCCCTCCCTCCCACCCTGCCTATCCCACCCCTCTAGGTGGTCACAAAGCACCGAGCTGATCTCCCTGTGCTATGTGGCTGCTTCCCACTATCTATTTTACGTTTGGTAGTGTATATATGTCCATGCCACTCTCTTACTTTGTCACAGCTTACCCTTCCCCCTCCTCATATCCTCAAGTCCATTCTCTAGCAGGTCTTGTCTTTATTCCTGTCTTACCCCTAGGTTCTTCATGACATTTTTTTTTCTTAGATTCCATATATATGTGTTAGCATATGGTATTTTTCTTTCTCTTTCTGACTTACTTCACTCTGTATGACAGACTCTAGGTCCATCCACCTCACTACAAATAACTCAATTTCGTTTCTTTATATGGCTGAGTAATATTCCATTGTATATATGTGCCACATCTTCTTTATCCATTCATCTGATGATGGACACTTAGGTTGCTTCCATCTCCTGGCTATTGTAAATAGAGCTGCAATGAACATTTTGGTACATGACTCTTTTTGAATTATGGTTTTCTCAGGGTATATGCCCAGTAGTGGGATTGCTGGGTAGTATGGTAGTTCTATTTGTAGTTTTTTAAGGAACCTCTATACTGTTCTCCATAGTGGCTGTATCCATTTCTTCTTGATTCAGTTTTGGTGGGCTCTATGTTTCTAGAAAAATGTCCATTATTTCTAGGTTGTCAAAATTTTTTTTTAACATCTTCATTGGAGTATAATTGCTTTACACTGCTGTGTTAGTTGCTGCTGTATAACAAAATGAATCAGCTATACGTATACATATATCCCCATATCTTCTCCCTCTTGTGTCTCCCTCCCACCCTCCTCATCCCACCCCTCTAGGGGGCCACAAAGCACCGAGCTGATCTCCCTGTGCTTTGTGGCTGCTTCCCACTAGCTAGCTATTTTACATTTGGTAGTGTACATATGTTCATGCCACTCTCTCACTTCGTCCCAGCTTACCCTTCCCACTCCCCATGTCCTCAAGTCCATTCTCTACGTTTGCATCTTTATTCCTATACTGCCCCTAGGTTCTTCAGAACCATTCTTTTTAGATTCCATATATATGTGTTAAAATACTGTATTTGTTTTTCTGACTTACTTCACTCTGTACGACAGACTCTAGGTCCATCCACCTCACCACAAATAACTCAATTTCATTTCTTTTTATAGCTGAGTAATATTTCTTTGTATAGATGTGCCACATCTTCTTTATCCATTCATTTGTCAATGGACATTTAGGTTGCTTCCATGTCCTGGCTATTCTGAATAGTGCTGCAATGAACATTGTGGTATATGACAATTTTTGAATTATGGTTTTCTCAGGGTATATGCCCAGTAGTAGGATTGCTGGGTCATATGGTAGTTCTATTTTTAGTTTTTTAAGGAACCTCCATACTGTTCTCCATAGTGGCTGTATCAATTTACATTCCCACCAACAGTGCAAGAGGGTTCCCCTTTCTCCATACCCTCTCCAGCATTTATTGTTTGTAGATTTTTTGATGATGGCCATTCTGACTGGTGTGAGGTGATACCTCACTGTAGTTTTGATTTGCATTTCTCTAATGATTAGGGATGTTGAGCATCGTTTCATGTCTTTGTTGGCAATCTGTATATCTTCTATGGAGAAATGTCTATTTAGGTCTTCTGTCCATTTTTGGATTGGGTTGTTTGTTTTTTTGATATTGAGCTGCATGAGCTGCTTGTAAATTTTGGAGATTAATCCTTTGTCAGTTGCTTCATTTGCAAATATTTTCTCCCATTCTGAGGGTTGTCTTTTGGTCTTGTTTATGGTTTCCTTTGCTGTGCAAAAACTTTGAAGTTTCATTAGGTCCCATTTGTTTATTTGTGTTTTTATTTCTATTTCTCTAGGAGGGTGTCAAAAAGGATCTTGCTGTGATTCATGTCATAGAATGTTCTGCCTATGTTTTCCTCTAAGAGTTTGATAGTGTCTGGCCTTACATTTAGGTCTTTAATCTATTTTGAGTTTATTTTTGTATACGGTGTTAGGAAGTGTTCTAATGTCATTCTTTTACATGTACCTGTCCAGTTTTCCCAGCACCACTTATTGAAGAGGCTGTCTTTTCTTCATTGTATATTCTTGCCTCCTTTATCAAAGATAAGGTGACCATATGTGCATGGGTTTATCTCTGCAGTTTCTATCCTGTTCCATTCATCTATATTTCTGTTTTTGTGCCAGTACCAAACTGTCTTGATGACTGTAGCTGTGTAGTATAGTTTGAAGTCCAGGAGCCTGATTCCTCCAGCTCCATCTTTCTTCTCAAGGTTGCTTTGGCTATTCAGGGTCTTTTGTGTTTCGATACAAATTGTGAAATGTTTTGTTCTAGTTCTGTGAAAAATGCCATTGGTAGTTTGATAGGGATTGCATTGAATCTGTAGATTGCTTTGGGTGTTATAGTCACCTTCACAATGTTGATTCTTCCAATCCAAGAACATAGTATATATCTCCATCTGTTTGTATTATCTTTAATTTCTTTCATCAGTCTTATAGTTTTCTGCATACATTTCTTCTAGGTTGTTGAATTTATTGACATATAATTGTTCATGGTATTCCCTTAGGTTTTTTTGTATTTCTGCAGTATCAGTTGTTATTTCTCCTTTTTCATTTCTTACTTGTTTACTTAGGTTCTCTCTGTTTTCTTTTTGTTGATCCTGGCCGGAGGTTTTTGTCAATCTTCTTTATCCTTTCAAAGAGCCAGATCTTTTATTGATTTTTTTTCTATCGTTTTTTAAATCTGTATTGTATTTATTTCCTCTCTGATCTTTATTTCCTCCTTCTGCTGACTTTAGGTTTTGTTTGTTCTTCTTTTTCTAATTCTTTTAAGCGGTAGGTTAGGTTGTTTATTTGAGATTTTTTCTTGTTTTTTGAGTAAGGCCTGTATCTGAACTTCCAAGAACTGCTTTTGCTGCATCCCATAGAGTTTGTGTCGTTGTGTTTTCATTTTCATTTGTCTCAAGGTATTTTTTTTTAACATCTTTATTGGGGTATAATTGCTTTACAATGGTGTGTTAGTTTCTGCTTTATAACAAAGTGAATCAGTTATACATATACATATGTTCCCATATCTCTTCCCTCTTGCGTCTCCCTCCCTCCCACTCTCCCTATCCCACCCCTCCAGGCTGTCACAAAGCACCAAGCCAATATCCCTGTGCCATGCAGCTGCTTCCAACTAGCTATCTACCTTACTACGTTTGTTAGTGTGTATATGTCCATGACTCTCTCTTGCCCTGTCACAGCTCACCCTTCCCCCTCCCCATAACCTCAAGTCCGTTCTCTAGGAGGTCTGCGTCTTTATTCCTGCCTTACCCCTAGGTTCTTCATGACATTTTTTTCCCTTAAATTCCATATATATGTGTTAGCATACGGTATTTGTCTTTTTCTTTCTGACTTACTTCACTCTGTATGACAGACTCTAGGTCTATCCACCTCATTACAAATAGCTCAATTTCGTTTCTTTTTATGGCTGAGTAATATTCCATTGTATATATGTGCCACATCTTCTTTATCCATTCATCCGATGATGGGCACTTAGGTTGTTTCCATCTCCGGGCTATTGTAAATAGAGCTGCAATGAACATTTTGGTACATGACTCTTTTTGAATTTCGGTTTTCTCAGGGTATATGCCCAGTAGTGGGATTGCTGGGTCATATGGTAGTTCTATTTGTAGCTTTTTAAGGAACCTCCATACTGTTCTCCATAGTGGCTGAACCAATTCACATTCCCACCAGCAGTGCAAGAGTGTTCCCTTTTCTCCACACCCTCTCCAGCATTTATTGTTTCTAGATTTTTTGATGATGGCCATTCTGACTGGTGTGAGATGATATCTCATTGTAGTTTTGATTTGCATTTCTCTAATGATTAATGATGTTGAGCATTCTCTCATGTGTTTGTTGGCAGTCTGTATATCTTCTTTGGAGAAATGTCTATTTAGGTCTTCTGCCCATTTTTGGATTGGGTTGTTTGTTTTTTTGATATTGAGCTGCATGAGCTGCTTGTAAATTTTGGAGATTAATCCTTTGTCGGTTACTTCATTTGCAAATATTTCCTCCCATTCTGAGGGTTGTCTTTTGGTCTTGTTTATGGTTTCCTTTGCTGTGCAAAAGCTTTTAAGTTTCATTAGGTCCCATTTGTTTATTTTTGTTTTTATTTCCATTACTCTAGGAGGTGGGTCAGAAAGGATCTTGCTGTGATTTATGTCATAGAGTGTTCTGCCTATGTTTTCCTCTAAGAGTTTGATAGTTTCTGGCCTTATATTTAGGTCTTTAATCCATTTTGAGCTTATTTTTGTGTATGGTGTTAGGGAGTGATCTAATCTCATACTTTTACATGTACCTGTCCAGTTTTCCCAGCACCACTTATTGAAGAGGCTGTCCTTTCTCCACTGTACATTCCTGCCACCTTTATCAAAGATAAGGTGTCCATATGTGCATGGGTTTATCTCTGGGCTTTCTATCCTGTTCCATTGATCTATCTTTCTGTTTTTGTGCCAGTACCATACCATCTTGATAACTGTAGCTTTGTAGTATAGTCTGAAGTCAGGGAGCCTGATTCCTCCAGTTCCTTCTTTCGTTCTCAAGATTGCTTTGGCTATTCGGGGTCTTTTGTGTTTCCATACAAATTGCAAAATTTTTTGTTCTAGTTCTGTGAAAAATGCCAGTGGTAGTTTGATAGGGATTGCATTGAATCTATAGATTGCTTTGGGTAGTAGAGTCATTTTCACAATGTTGATTCTTCCAATCCAAGAACATGGTATATCTCTCCATCTCTTTGTATCATCTTTAATTTCTTTCATCAGTGTCTTATAATTTTCTGCATACAGGTCTTTTGTCTCCTTAGGTAGGTTTATTCCTAGATATTTTATTCTTTTTGTTGCAATGGTAAATGGGAGTGTTTTCTTGATTTCACTTTCAGATTTTTCATCATTAGTATATAGGAATGCCAGAGATTTCTGTGCATTAATTTTGTATCCTGTCACTTTACCAAATTCATTGATTAGCTCTAGTAGTTTTCTGGTAGCATCTTTAGGATTCTCTATGTATAGGATCATGTCATCTGCAAACAGTGACAGCTTTACTTCTTCTTTTCCGATTTGGATTCCTTCTATTTCCTTTTCTTCTCTGATTGCTGTGGCTAAAACTTCCAAAACTATGTTGAATAAGAGTGGTGAGAGTGGGCAACCTTGTCTTGTTCCTGATCTTAGTGGAAATGCTTTCAGTTTTTCACCATTGAGGATGATGTTTGCTATGGGCTTGTCATATATGGCCTTTATTATGTTGAGGAAAGTTCCCTCTGTGCCTACTTTCTGCAGGGTTTTTATCATAAATGGGTGTTGAATTTTGTCAAAAGCTTTCTCTGCATCTATTGAGATGATCATATGGTTTTTCTTCTTCAGTTTGTTAATATGGTTTATCACATTGATAGATTTGCGTATATTGAAGAATCCTTGCATTCCTGGAATAAACCCCACTTGATCATGTTGTATGATCCTTTTAATGTGCTGTTGGATTCTGTTTGCTAGTATTTTGTTGAGGATTTTTGCATCTATGTTCATCAGTGATATTGGCCTGTAGTTTTCTTTCTTTGTGACATCCTTGTCTGGTTTTGGTATCAAGGTGATGGTGGCCTCGGAGAAGGAGTTTGGGAGTGTTCCTCCCTCTGCTTTATTTTGGAAGAGTTTGAGAAGGATAGGTGTTAGCTCTTCTCTAAATGTTTGATAGAATTCGCCTGTGAAGCCATCTGGTCCTGGGCTTTTGTTTGTTGGAAGATTTTTAATCACAGTTTCAATTTTAGTGCTTGTGATTGGTCTGGTCATATTTTCTATTTCTTCCTGATTCAGTCTTGGCAGGTTGTGCATGTCTAAGAATTTGTCCATTTCTTCCAGATTGTCCATTTTATTGGCATAGAGTTGCTTGTAGTAATCTCTCATGATCTCTTTTATTTCTGCAGTGTCAGTTGTTACCTCTCCTTTTTCATTTCTAATTCTATTGATTTGAGTCTTCTCCCTTTTTTTCTTGATGAGTCTGGCTAGTGGTTTATCTATTTTGTTTATCTTCTCAAAGAACCAGCTTTTAGTTTCATTGATCTTTGCTATTGTTTCCTTCATTTCTTTTTCATTTATTTCTGATCTGATTTTTATGATTTCTTTCCTTCTGCTAGCTTTGGGGTTTTTTTGTTCTTCTTTCTCTAATTGCTTGAGGTGCAAGGTTAGGTTGTTTATTCTAGATGTTTCCTGCTTCTTAAGGTGGGCTTGTATTGCTATAAACTTCCCCCTTAGAACTGCTTTTGCTGCATCCCACAAGTTTTGGGTCGTTGTGTCTCCATTGTCATTTGTTTCTAGGTATTTTTGGATTTCCTCTTTGATTTCTTCAGTGGTCACTTCATTATTAAGTAGTGTATTGTTTAGCCTCCATGTGTTTGTATTTTTTACAGATCTTTTCCTGTAATTGATATCTAGTCTCATGGCATTGTGGTCAGAAAAGATACTTGATACAATTTCAATTTTCTTAAATTTGCCAAGGCTTGATTTGTGACCCAAGATATGATCTATCCTGGAGAATGTTCCATGAGCACTTGAGAAAAATGCGTATTCTGTTGTTTTTGGATGGAGTGTCCTATAAATATCAATTAAGTCCATCTTGTTTAATGTATCATTTAAAGCTTGTGTTTCCTTATTTATTTTCATTTTGGATGACCTGTCCATGGGTGAAAGTGGAGTGTTTAAGTCCCCTACTATGAATGTGTTACTGTCGATTTCCCCTTTTATGGCTGTTAGTATTTGCCTTATGTATTGAGGTGCTCCTATGTTGGGTGCATAAATATTTACAATTGTTATATCTTCTTCTTGGATCGATCCCTTGATCATTATGTAGTGTCCTTCTTTGTCTCTTTTAATAGTCCTTATTTTAAAGTCTATTTTGTCTGATATGAGAATTGCTACTCCAGCTTTCTTTTGGTTTTCATTTGCATGGAATATCTTTTTCCATCCCCTTACTTTCAGTCTGTATGTGTCTCTAGGTCTGAAGTGGGTCTCTTGTAGACAGCATATATATGGGTCTTGTTTTTGTATCCATTCAGCCAATCTGTGTCTTTTGGTGGGAGCATTTAGTCCATTTACATTTAAGGTAATTATCGATATGTATGTTCCTATTCCCATTTTCTAAATTGTTTTGGGTTCGTTATTATAGGTCTTTTCCTTCTCTTGTGTTTCTTGCCTAGAGAAGATCCTTTAGCATTTGTTGTAAAGCTGGTTTGGTGGTGCTGAACTCTCTCAGCTTTTGCTTGTCTGTAAAGGTTTTAATTTCTCCATCAAATCTGAATGAGATCCTTGCTGGGTAGAGTAGTCTTGGCTGCAGGTTTTTCTCCTTCATCACTTTCAGTATGTCCTGCCACTCCCTTCTGGCTTGTAGGGTTTCTGCTGAGAGATCAGCTGTTAACCTTATGGGGATTCCCTTCTGTGTTATTTGTTGTTTTTCCCTTGCTGCTTTTAATATGCTTTCTTTGTATTTAATTTTTGACAGTTTGATTAATATGTGTCTTGGCGTATTTCTCCTTGTATTTATCCTGTATGGGACTCTCTGTGCTTCCTGGACTTGATTAACTATTTCCTTTCCCATATTAGGGAAGTTTTCAACTATAATCTCTTCAAATATCTTCTCAGTCCCTTTCTTTTTCTCTTCTTCTTCTGGAACCCCTATAATTCGAATGTTGGTGCGTTTAATGTTGTCCCAGAGGTCTCTGAGACTGTCCTCAGTTCTTTTCATTCTTTTTTCTTTATTCTTCTCTGCAGTAGTTATTTCCACTATTTTATCTTCCAGGTCACTTATCCGTTCTTCTGCCTCAGTTATTCTGCTATTGATCCCATCTAGAGTACTTTTAATTTCATTTATTGTGTTGTTCATCGTTGCTTGTTTCATCTTCAGTTCTTCTAGGTCCTTGTTAACTGATTCTTGCATTTTGTCCATTCTATTGTCCATTCTATCTCCAAGATTTCGGATCATCCTTACTATCATTATTCTGAATTCTTTTTCAGGTAAGCTGCCTATTTCCTCTTCATTTGTTAGGTCTGGTGGGTTTTTATCTTGCTCTTTTATCTGCTGTGTGTTTTTCTGTCTTCTCATTTTGCTTATCTTACTGTGTTTGGGGTCTCCTTTTTGCAGGCTGCAGGTTCGTAGTTCCTGCTGTTTTTGATGTCTGTCCCCAGTGGCTAAGGTTGGTTCAGTGGGTTGTGTAGGTTTCCTGGTGGAGGGGACTAGTGCCTGTGTTGTGGTGGATGAGGCTGGATCTTGTCTCTCTAGTGGGCAGGTTCACGTCTGGTGGTGTGTTTGGGGTGTCTGTGGCCTTATTATGATTTTAGGCAGCCTCTCTGCTAATGGGTGGGGTTGTGTTCCTGTCTTGCTAGTTGTTTGGCATAGGTTGTCCAGCACTGTGGCTTGCTGGTCGTTGAGTGAAGCTGGGTGCTGGTGTTAAGATGGAGGTCTCTGGGAGATTTTCGCCGTTTGATATTATGTGGAGCTGGGAGGTCTCTTGTTGACCAGTGTCCTGAAGTTGGCTCTCCTACCTCAGAGGCAGAGCCCTGACTCCTGGCTGGAGCACCAAGAGCTTTTCATCCACACGGCTCAGAATAAAAGGGAGAAAAAGTGGAGGGAATTAGTAGAAGTATGAGGAAAGAAAGAAGGAAAGGAGGGAAGGAAGGAAGGAATAAAGAAAGAAAGAAGCAAAGAAGGAAAGAAGGAAAGAAAGGAGGGAGGGAGGGAGGGAGGAAGGAAGGAAGGAGGGAAAGAAGGAAAAAAGAAAGAAAGAAGATACAGTAAAAATAAAATAAAGTATAATAAAATTATTGAATTAAAAAATTCTTATTTAGAAAAAAAAAAGGGACGGATAGAACCTTAGGACAAATATTGGAAGCAAAGCTATACAGACAAAATCTTACACAGAAGCATACACATACACCCTCACTAAAAGAGGTAAAGGGGGAAAAATCATAAATTTTGCTGTCAGAGACCACCTCCTCAATTTGGGATGATTCGTTGTCTAACGGAGGGAAGGAAGGAAGGAAAGAAAGAAAGAAAGAAAGAAAGAAAGAACGAAGGTAAAGTATAATAACGTTATTAAAATTAAAATTGATTATTAAGAAAAAAAATTTTAAAAAAAACCATGAACGGATAGAACCCTAGGACAAATGGTGGAAGCAAGACTATACAGACAAGATCTCACACAGAAGTATACACATATACATTCACAAAAAGAGGAAAAGGGAAAAAAATCATAGCTCTTGCTCCTAAAGTCCACTTCCTTAATTTGGGATGATTGGTTGTCTATTCAGGTATTCCACAGATGCAGGGTATATCAAGTTGATTGTGGAGCTTTAATCCGCTGTTCCTGAGGCTGCTGGGAGAGATTTCCCTTTCTCTTCTTTGTTCTCACAGCTTCCAGGGGCTCAGCTTTGGATTTCGCCCTGCCACTGCGTGTAGGTCGCTGGAGAGCGTCTGTTTTTTGCTCAGACAGGGCGGGGTTAAAAGAGCCGCTGATTCGGGGGCTCTGGCGCACTCAGGCCGGCGGGGTGGGAGGGGCACGGCGTGCGGGGCGGGCCTGCGGCGGCAAAGGCCGGCGTGACTTTGCACCAGCCTGAGGCCCGCTGTGCGTTCTCCCAGGGAAGTTGTCCCTGGATCCCTGGAACCTGGCAGTGGCGGGCTGCACAGGCTCCGCGGAAGAGGGATGTGGAGAGTGACCTGTGCTCGCACACAGGCCCCTCGTTGGCGGCAGCAGCAGCCTTATCGTCTCCCGCCCGTCTCTGGGGTCTGCGCTTTCATCCGCGGCTCCCGCCCGTCTCTGGGGTCCGCGCTTTCAGCCGCGGCTCGCGCCCGTCTCTGGGGTCCGCGCTTTTAGCCGCGGCTCGCGCCCGTCTCTGGAGGTCCTTTAAGCAGCGGTCTTAAACCCCTCTCCTCACGCACCAGGAAACAAAGAGGGAAGAAAAAGTCTCTTGCCTCTTCGGCAGGTGCAGACTTTTCCCCGGACTCCCTCCCAGCTAGCCGTGGTGCACTAACCCCTTCAGGCTATGTTCAAGCCGCCAACCCCAGTCCTCTCCCTGTGCTCCGGCCTCAGCTCACAGCCCCGCCCGCCCCGGCGGGTGAGCAGACAAGCCTCTCGGGCTGGTGAGTGCCGGTGGGCACCGATCCTCTGTGCGGGAATCTCCCCGCTTTGCCCTCAGCATCCGTTGCTGTGCTCTCCTCCGCGGGTCCGAAGCTCCCCCCTCCGCCCACTGCAGTCTCCGCCCGCGAAGGGGCTTCCTAGTGTGTGGAAACTTTCCCTCCTTCACAGCTCCCTCCCACTGGTGCAGGTGTCGTCCCTATTCTTTTGTCTCTGTTTTTTCTTTTTTTTCTTTTGCCCTACCCAGGTACGTGGGGAGTTTCTTGCCTTTTGGGAGGTCTGAGGTCTTCTGCCAGCGTTCAGTAGGTGTTCTGTAGGAGTTGTTCCACGTGTAGATGTATTTCTGGTGTATCTGTGGGGAGGAAGGTGATCTCCGCGTCTTACTCTTCCGCCATCTTCCAGGTCCAGCCCTCAAGGTATTTTTTAATTTCCTCTTTGACTTCATTGTTGACCCACTGGTTTTTTAGTAGCCTGTTGTTTAGTCTCCATGTCGTTGTTTTTTTTCTCCTTTCTTCTTCTGTGGTTAATTTCTAGTTTCATGCTGTTACGGTCAGAAAAGATGCTTGAGATAATTTCTATATTCTTAAATTTGTTGAGGCTTGTTTTGTGCCTTAGTATGTAGTCTGTCCTAGAGAATGTTTCATGTGCACTTGAAAAGAATGTGTATTCTGGATATTTTTGGATGTAATGTCCTGAAAATATCAATTAAATCTAACTGTTCTATCGTATTATTTAGGATCTTTGTTGCCTGATTGATTTTCTGTCTAGAAGATCTGTCCATTGATGTGAATGGGGTGTTAAAGTCTCCCACTATTATCGTATTCCTGTCAATTTCTCCCTTTATGTCTGTTAGTATTTGTTTTATGTATTTGGGTGCTCCCATATCATGTGCATATATGTTGACAAGTGTAAAATCTACTCCTGGAGTCCAGGTGGGCAGTGACTGGTCATGATCACCCCTCCAGCCTGTGCAGGAGGTGTCCTGACCTCTGTGAGCATGCACGTATGGAAAAAGGCTACAATGACAGGTCCTGCCCCCCCCCCACGCACCCCTCAAGCAATGGCACCGGTCTCTAAGGCAACCTGGGCTTCCTCTGTGTACAGCCTCAGTTGCAGTCATACCAGATTCCAGCCCTCACAGGCCATTTCTGTATAGTCAACTCCAGGCTTCTCCCTGGGTCTGATCTCCAAAGCCTGAGTTCCAGCACCCAGCCCCCACCCATACTCGTGAATGAGTGTCTCAAGCTGGGGAGTGCAGGGTGGCAGCACTGACCATCTGTGCAGTCCTCCCTCCACTCTGGCTGCTGTGTTTTTCTCTGAGGCTCTGAAGCTCTTCTTCTTTCCCAGACAATCTCCCTGCTGGTGAGCAGGCTTCCCAGGGTGCAGGAACCTTTCCTCTTTCACAGCTCTCTCCCAGGGGCACAGTTCCCATCCTGATTCCTTTCTCACTTTTTTTTTCTTTTGTCATACCTGGTTATGTGGAGATTTTCTTGCCCTTTCAGCAGTCTGAGGTCTCCTGCCAGCATTCAGTAGATATTCTGTGAGGATCATTCCACGTGTAGATGTATTTTTGATGTATTTGTGGGAGGAGGTGAACTTCATGTCCTACTATTCTGCTGTCTTGATCACATTTTTGTCTGTAAAACTTTTGATTTCTCCAAGAAATATGAATAAAAGCCTTGCTGGGTAGAGTATTCTTCATTGTAGATTTTCCTTTTCATCACTTTAAATATATCATGCCACTGGCTTTTGCCCTGCAGGGTTTCTGCTGAAAAGTCAGCTGATAGCCTGATGGGAGTTCCCTTATGTGCAACTTGTTACTTTTCCCTTGTTGCTTTTAATATTCTCTCTTTAATTTTTGCCATTTTAATTACAATGTGTCTTGGGGTGGCACTTTTTTGGTTGATCCTATTTGGAACTTTCTGTGCTTCTTGGACCTAGATGTCTGTTTGCTTTCCCAGGTTAGGAAAGTTCTCAGCTACAGTGCCTTCAAATATGTTATCTACCCCTTTCCTGTCTCTTCTCTTTCTGGGACCTCTATAATGCAAATGTTAGTATGCTTGATGTTGTCACAGAGGTCTCTTAAAATGTTCTCATTTCTTTTTATTCTTTTTTTTTTTTCTGGTCAGGTTCAGTGATTTACATTACTCTGTCTTACAGCTCAGTGATCCGTTCTTCTGTATCTTCTAATCTACTCTTCATTCCTTCAAGTGCATTTTTTATTTCAGTTATTGTATTCTTCAGCTCTGGTTCTTTTTTATATCTTTTCTTTGTTAAACATCTCACTTTGTTCATCCATTTTCTGCCAAGTTCTTTGATCATCTTTACAATCATTACCTTGAACCCTTTATTGGGTTGATTGCCTGTCTCCACTTCTCTTAGTTCTTCTTTTGGGGTTTTATCTCATTCCTTCATTTGGAATGTGTTCGTCTCACCTTTTTTTTTTTTGCCTTATTCTCTGTGTTTATGTCTATGTATCTGGTAGGTTGGTTATGTTTCCAAATCTTGGAGAAGTATCCTTGTGTAGGAGATGTCCTATGCATCCCAGCAACACACTTCCCTCTGGTCACCAGAGCTAATATGCTCTAGGTGTGCTCTCTATGTGGGCTGTGTGTGTCTTTCTCTTGTGGTGGGTTGACTAGTTGGGTGGTCTTGCAGGCATGACTGGCCTCTGGTCCAGTTGGTTACCAGCCCTTGCCTTGTGCAGAAGCTGCTGTCACTGGTTGGCAGGGCTGGGTGGCTGATAAACACTGGCTACTGCTGGCTCACTGGTGGGCAGAGCCAGTTTCTGGGGCTGGGTGGTTGTGGGGCTAGGATTCCAGGGTCTAGTGTTGGCCTGCTGGGGGGTGGGGTTATTTCCTGACATGGTTGGCTGCAATTTCCCAGGTGTCCCAAAGCTAGTGCTGGCCCACTAGTGAGTGGTGCTGGATCCCAGAGCAGTTGGCTGAGAAAATCAAGGTATCTCAGAGTTGGTGTTGGCCTACTGATGGGCAGGGCCAGAACGCTTGGTGTCCTGGGGCTGATGCCGGCCTTATGGTGTATTGGCTGTGTCTTGACAAGGCAGGCTATGGGGCTGCAGTGATCCTAGGGCTCATGTCTACCTGCTGGTGGGAAGGTTTCAGGCTTTGAAGAATCCACTTATGGGTGCAGGGTGCTGGGTGTCCTGAAGCTGGTGTTGGCCCACTGGTGAGCAGGGCCAGGTGCTAACACAGCTGGCTTCGGGGTCCAGAGTGTCCCAAAGTTCGTGTTGGCCCACTGATGGGTGGGGTGGGATCCCATGGCAGCTGGCTGAGAGACCCAAGATGTCTCAGAACTGGTGCTGGTCTGCTGGTGGGTGGGACCAGGGCCGAGAGGTTCCTAAGACTGGTGCTGGCCTGTTGGTAGGTGGGCTGGGTCCTGCCACTGTAGACCATGAGGCTGTGGTGGTCCCAGGGCTGGTGTCTGCCCATTGGTTGGGTGGAGCTGAGTCTCAGAGTCTCCAATTATAGCGGACCCTGGGGGTCCTGGAGTTGGTGTGTCAGCCTGCTGGTGGGTGGGTCTGGGGCCCTGGGGGTCCTAGGGCTGATGCCTGCTCACTGGTGGGCAGAGTTGGGTCCTAGGATCTCTGGCTGCAGAGCCCTAGGGGTTCCTGGGCTTGCGCCTGTTAACACTGGTATTTGGGGCTGGGTCCCTTTTGTTGACAGGGCCAAGTCCTGGGATGGCTTGGGCTCAGGAGGTCTTAAGGCAACCTGCCTGCCGGTGGGTGGGGCTTTGTCCCCACCTGGCTAGTTGATTGGCCTGAGGCATCCCAGTACTTGTGCCTACAGGCTGGCAGACAGGGCAAGGTCCTAGTGCTAATAAGCTAGAGGGAGGATTCCTAAATGGCACTTGCCAGCATCTGTTTCCATGCAGTAGAACAATCTCCAATAAATGGCTGCTGCCCGTGTCTACATGCCTAGAGTGAGTTCCAGTTCCCTCCTCACTCTCTAGGAGACACTCCAAGATCAGCAGGTAGATCTGACCCAAGCTCCTCTTAAATCAATGCCTCTGCCTCGCATCCTGGACCATGTGAGATTTTGTGTGCCTCCTTTAAGAGTGGAGTCTCTATTTCCCACAGCCCTCTGGGTCTTCTGAAAGTAAGCCCTGATGGGCTTCAAAGCCAAATGTTCTGGGGGCTCCTCTTCCCGGTACAAGACCTTCAGGCTGCAGAGCCTGATGTAGGGCTCAGACGCATTCCTCCTAGGGGAGAACCTCTGCAATTGTAATTATTCTCCCATCTGTGGGTCACTCACCTGGGGGTATGGGTCTTGACTATATCACAGCTCCACCCCTTCTACTCATCTCTCTCCTTCTTTATATCTTTAGTTGCAGGAGATCTTTTCTACTAGATTCTGGTCTTTCTCATCAGTAATTGCTCTGCAAATAATTATACTTTTGGTGTGCTTATGAGAGCCGATGAGCTCAGGGTCTTCCTACTCCACTATCTTGGCCTGAACTCATGATTATCTTTTAATGTCATCCATTTAGAAGGAGTAAAGCTCACTTGAAATTGAAATGTGAAAAAACATTTCAAATCATTACCAGGATGGCAGAAGGAAAACCAGGGTAGATTGGGTGGTAGTTCTAGGTCCATAACAAATTAATTATGAACTCTGGGCAATTCACCTAACATCTGAGTGTTGGTTTCATTTGCAGAAGGGAAGGTGATGGGTTGGTCAGTGGCTTTTAAGCTGTGCTCTCTTGATGTCTGTGAGTTGTGCTGGGATATGTGAAGGTATTCCAGTTCTCCAACCCTTGCTCCAAGCAGAAAAATTCTGCTTTTATCTGATTTTTATAGTAAAGCACTGAATAAATTTTATTTTTAAACAGGTCTTATTGCTTAAGAACATTTGGAAGCCACTAAAGTGAGTTGTTTCCACCACCCCATGATAACTTATTGAAACTATAAAAGATTATGAATTTAATTTTTAAAATAATTAATGGAAAACCTACCCTATGCAAGGCACTATGCTGGATGCTAGAAAATGAAGATTGTATGTATTCTAGCCTATTGCATAATTCAAGGAAAATGTAACAGTAACATCAGTGTAGAACTAGAAAGCTCAGAGGAGGGGAAGCTCTGAGACTAAATAAACAAACATACACATAGCATATGAACATATATTAATATATATGCATTATCAGTTGCATATAAATATATATAGATTATAGATATGGTACCTATATATAACGTATATATGTATATATATATATTTCATATGCAACCTAGAAGGAAATGAGGCAAAATTTATGTTTAATTGATGTGTCTTGTTAATATATAGGACTTTCATCTCCCTTCGTATTCTACTCTCTTGAATCACAGTGCTTCTACACTATTGAAAATCAGAGGGTAGCTGCATAATTGCTTATGTATTTATCATTGTTTCTTACCAATGTGTATGTTACACTTGAAGACAATGGTTATGATCTGTAAGGAGGTATGTTTGTCAGACACTTTTTTTGCTCATTAAATGGATAGCCATTTCACACTGTAAATCACAGCATGAGACTTAAGCACATTCTATCAGGAGGTTTACCACACTTTTAAAAATAACTTTTCAGCTTCTGGCTGGAGAAGGTATTTCAGGCAGTAATTTATTTCAATATGATCCCCTAATGGATTCAAAGATTGTCAGCACCTTCTAAAGGCCCACATAATGGTGATCTTTAAAGTAAAAACTATTTTGTTCATCTTTTTATTTCCCCAGCTCAGCACAGCACTTTATGAATAAAGTACTCAAGTTTTTAATAAGAAACTGTCATCAATTATTTTATAGGAAGTAAAACCCCCATATAGATAGGAGCTGGCAGTAGTTTAAATTGTGTTACTAAATATCCATAACATTTTATCATCATGTTAGCACAGATTAAATTAAACTGAAATGAAATGAAGAAAATACTGAGTCTTATGTTTGTAGTTGTGAAACACCAGTATTTTAGGATGAGCCATCAATGCTAATGGCTCTGCAACAAAGTATGAATATATACAGATTCAATGAAAACTGTTAAATTCTGGAAATTCCTTGGAAAAAAATGGAAACACACATTCTAAAATACACACCAGTGTTCAGTCATCACTTACACCAGACGTTGGCAAACGTTTTTGTAGAGGTAAGATGGTGATATTTTTGGTTTTGCGTCTTTGTTGGAACTACTCAGTTCTGCCACTTTCTTCAGCAGTAGAGAATATATAAATGAACGTGCATGGCTGTGTTCCAATGAAATAGGCAGATGTCCGGATTTGACTCAAGGGACCATAGTTTGCCAACCCCTCACTTATACAGCCACAAATGATTCTTATAAATGTCTTTGTTTTAACATTGAAAACTGACAGGTATTTTTTAATGGAGGTGCCATAAATATTTTCTAAATAATCATTTTCAAAATCTCTGTTCCAAGATTACACTTAAAGAATTAAAATGGAGACGTGTTCTAATTTACCATACTATCGCAGTAGTTGTCAAATATAGTTTTAACTGCTATATCATAATTTAGCACGTGAAATTGATCTCATGTAGTGAATTGTAGTTAATTTTATCTTCACAAAAATACTGACAAGTATCAATAAATAGGTAATCTTAACTTGTAATTTTTAATTATTCTATTAATATTTGGGATTTAAAATATATCTAGCATGACTGACTTAACAACTTAGGTCTTTGTCTTGATTTTGTGAACAAAATTTCATGAACCAACTTGATTCAGAACAATGATGAATTCAGGAGACTTAGGTATTACAAACCACTAAGGTGTGGTTCACTTGAAAACTACAACTTTTAATTCTCAGCTCAGATATAATGTCATTTGCACATTTTATTCATTTTATGTAACTCGATAACTGCCATCGCTTAAAAATATGGTAGTGGCTCAAATGAAAACATTCACTGTTGACCATACAAACAGCTTCTTAAAAGCATGTCCTCTACCATATGTGATGTGGCATGATTTAGTAGAAAATATCATTGGACAGGCATCAGGAGACCTGGTTATCAATCCCAATGTGTTATAAATCAACTAGATCTGAACAAATTAGTGGACTGTGATACATTAATTTACTCTTATATAATGTAGGAATAACACCATGCACCTCTCCTATAGTGACAACTTGTATTAAAAAGCATGGAAGTCCCTTGTAAGTAAGTTATCAAATACTATATAAAACCGATGCAAGGATACTTTCTCTTTCAATGCCAGAAAAGTCTGCAAGCATTGCTGTTTCTAAATTGTGGCTTAAGATTTTGTTTCATTTTGTTTGTAAGAAGGAGGAGAAAGTTCTTCTTCAAATAATTATTTATGTTTGTGGTCCCCTCTTTAACATATCATAATTGCTTTCAGCTTGCTTAAGCTGAACGAGTGGGTATCTAGGTGTGTTCAACAGTTTGAAATGTAAGTAAGATGCAGTTAGGCTCTACATACACATATTAATACATTTCACAGGAATCTCAATACTAAGTATTCAGTGGATGGGACAGAAATCACAACAGGCAACTTTATTTGTAGAATTTGATCCAAAAATCCAGAAAAAATAAACAAAAGGAGCCGAGCCTCTATTATGTTAGTACACAAAATAAACAAAAAAATACATCAACATTTACCATGAGATCATTTAAATGTGTCTGCAAATGATCTGATAAGGGAAACGTGATTTACAACATGGGAAACTTTTTTTTTTTTTTTAAACCACCATAGACTTAAATGCACTGTGCCGTAGGTCACCTAGACTAGGTTAGCAAGAATGAGCAACGTGGTAGGTCCAAAAGGTAAACCCCCAAACACCTTCCTTCAGTGGAAACTTTGGTAATTGTCTGTGGTTAAAAACAAAAAACTAAAAACACCAACTCCTGTTCTTCATCATGTTGGATGGTTATTTTGTCCATTTTTCTCCCGCGATGATGAGTCCATTTTAAATACTTCAATTATTATGAAGACACTCCAAATCCACAGAACAGCAGACACTTCCATTCTGTGCATCAAGACACAAGCATTAGCCAATGAGACATAGAATATAAATCAATATGTAATGTCCACCTTTATATTCAAAATGACCATCTACATGTTGAGACCAACTCCATGAATGCTATAAAAAAATTACTAGAAAAATGCCAAAGATTTATGAGACCCTTCAGGGTCCCTCTTGTTGGCTACTGCTGGCAGTGCAACTTCATACACCCCTGTCTGAGCTCAGACCAGGTTTGTTTGAGACTCCTCTGTATTTCCAAGTTGTCTGTTTACACAACTTATTCACTGGACTTAATCTAAATGAGATTCTTTCCAAAAATAACCCCCTGAAAGATAAATTGCCATTAATAATACTAGTCAAAAGAGTCTGAAAATAACTCCAAAATGGCTTACAGAAAGGTGGGCATGTTAGGGGTAAATATAGACTGTCTCATGGTGACTGTGAAGGGGATGGTACATATCAATTTTTGGGAATTCATGAAAAATCAATTACATGTATTAATGTAAATATACCTTTATAATCCTCCTAAATGAATCTCAAACCTAAGCTCAGAAAAATAATACTAAATAACATAGGTCTCCACATCTCCTGGTCATTGTGTTTGATGGGGCTGAAGGTACAATGGGACCATGACTCTTGCTATATGAAGCTTGATGTCCTTTATGTATTGGGGCTGCATTTTAGGATGGTACTTTTCAGGAAGGAGAAAAGAATCCACATTTAACAGCATAAAAAGACAAGTTGGGATCCTTCCACTGATGCCTGAAGCTGAGCCAGGATTTGATAGAATTGAATGGACTAATTAATATATATATATATATATATTTTTTTTTTTTTTAAATATTTATTTATTTTGCGGTATGCGGGCCTCTCACTGTTGTGGCCTCTCCCCTTGCGGAGCACAGGTTCTGGACGCGCAGGCTCAGCGGCCCTGGCTCATGGGCCTAGCCGCTCCGCGGCATGTGGGATCTTCCTGGACAGGCACGAACCCGTGTCCCCTGTATCGGCAGGAGGACTCTCAACCACTGTGCCACCAGGGAAGCCCAGGCACTAATATTTTTAACATGCTTAATCATGGGAATCTTAAGCAGATGTTTCGGCAGAAATTTGACCCTGCCTAACCCTTCCTTCAAGTTGACTACAGTCATAGCTCTTCATAAGCTTTGAAGGTAGGAAGGGGTCAGTTGTTAATTTTAATGACATATGAGGATGGCTCATGGTAACTCCTCCAAAAAGATAGGCAAATAATCACAATTCATTAAATCGTGCAGCAAGAGCTTCAAGTCCCTGCATTAGGTACTGTGATAGTTAAACAAAGCAAAAAACTTCATAGATTTATAGAACACTTTCTTCTAACATTGGCAGTTTCATGGAAGAGCTTATAAAAATTTCCAGGATGAAAAAAGATTTTTTTTTTTTTTTACTTTTTAATATGCAGGTCAAAATAGCTTAAATCAGCCATAATTGGGCCTAGTGCAATTGTTTAAATCCTGTATTTTAAAAGGCAAAAGAGAGGACTATTTTATTCCATGGTTATCATTTGGAATTTGCCTTAATACACGGTACAGCTACAATCCATTCAGACAGGTTAACCTCTGGGGAGAAGCAAATGCCTGCCTGTGTTTCCACCATGCCCCTTGGAACCTGTGCCTTCAGAAACATCAGGAGTGGACCTCCTGCAGGTGTTCTCTGGCAATTGTTCAAGGCCTGGTTATCCTCAGGACACCCAATTACCTTGCATTTGCAGGTTGTGCAGGGAGATCCAGTCATTGTCCACACTGAGCCACTAAGCCTAGAAAGGCCATAGCTGTCCAGGCAAGTTTTTCTGATGTCATAGGCGATGTTATCAGCCAGGCAGGGGTCACTGACACAGCGGGGACAACATTCCCCTTCCAAGATGGTTGTGTACTCACAGCTCAAATTGGGGCAAGTGAGAGGCCAGCAATCTACCTCTCCTTCCTGTGGAGAGAAAGCCAAAATACTTCATCATTGACCTTATGCACAATCCTGTTGCCAAAGTCCCAGAGGGGGAAATTCTCAGGAATCTCCATCACTGTCCTCACTGACTGTTGCTACTTTGCATCATTATGGGTATGATGTGTTTCCTCCTTGAAGAACAAATACAGGTATCACCTCCTCCAGAGTGCTTTTGCTGACTGTCTATACTGTAGCCATGGAAAGAGTTCGGTCCCATCTCTGCGTGCCAATGGCAACCCATAATTATTTTTATCGTGAGACTTATCATAATTATCAATACAATTCCAGATTACATTTTGAGCTTTCAGGTTTTGGGCTTGTTCCTTTATCCCCCCGATGCTTAGCACAGTTCTGGTCAATAAATGCTAAACAAATGAACAAATAGATGATAAGGTACTGAGCTAGTGTGTAAAGAGAAATCTCTTTCCCTTAAGGTCAAAGAGGAACTTAAACCACTGTACTATTTCAATAACAACATGCACTGAGTTGCTTATATTGGATTTAAAATTGAGGTTGGGCAATATCAGGAGAACAATTTCATAATGGTTCTGAATGTAATGTCTGGCTAGTGACACATCACAAATGTGTGTAAGGTGTTACAGTTCAGACAGAGCCTCCAAGTATTCCAGGATGTGGCCATTGTGGCTCCACTGAGCTGCACATAGTACAGACTACTACCTATGTAGCCTCTTCCCTTATCATGACACTCATTATAATTTATGCAAACGCATGCCTAATTATTCAGTCAGCTTCACAAGACTATGGCCTTTAGTCAGCTTCATGATAGGCCATGTCTGTCATGCTCATTGTTATATCATCCAGAGTCTGGCACATGCAAACTATTGATATTTATTAAATACAACCCACTTTATTCTCAAGTCGTTATTAAGTTATATTCAGCAGCTTCGGTTCTCCCAGGAAATAATAACCTTAGGGTCTGGGGATGAGAGAGGATACTCTTTTGAAATTCTATGAAAATATCATGTCTAAAATTAATACCAGTTTTTCTGAGTGCCTGATGATTGGCTTCTTCAAAGAGAAATGTAATTTTCCAGGCTGATGTGGAGCCTAATTCTATAGCTGTGTTGTGTTTGCCTGTTCTTGAATGGGAGATGTAAGAATGGCTATGATTTGAATATATCTGAGTTATACTCCTCAGTATTAGGAGTGATTAAGAAGGATTTGTTTCTATTAAGATTATCTGCACATTTGCCAGGTGACTTTAGAAAATCCAATAGAAATTTACAGCACAGTTTTTCTGAATGCCTGTTTTTATACAGTATCCATAGACTGAATCATTAATTTTAGCAAATGTTAAATTATGGAACACAGCTAACAGTTTCCATTACAAGTTGACTTAGTTATGACTTAGCTCCACTGGCTTAATTACCTCAGAGATGGAACATCATATTCACTATGATAATGTGCCTTAACAGTCTTTGCAACATTAGAAATCTTTGTGTTATATAATTTGAAACAGAAAGAACCAGGTCCAGAAATTAAGGTTTTTCTCTGGACTTTCTCTAACCTGATTATGTCATTAGTATCCCCATATTAAGATACAAAATAACCTTCATTTTTCTACATTAAGGTTTAGCACTGTAAAACAAATTTTTCAATCTAGGAAATATGAACAATAGTAACTACTGTTCACTAAGTACCTTCTATGAGTCAAGTACTACACTTGCCTTTCATATAACTGATCTTCACAACAGCCCTGCAAAATAGGTGCCCATCCACTTGTGTACACTGAAGGAAAGAATGATCAAGTAAAATGTTAGGACTTGCCCAAGTTAATTACACGCATCTTGCATGTGGGAGAACCAGGACTGTCTCTGTGACCTAGAATCAATATCAATCCCTGATATTTCTACTATATTCTGCTATCTCTGATATTGAAACCTTTAATGGTAATGTCCCAAGAAATGAAAGATTTGACTCTGTAAGAACTATAAGTCCCCATCAAGGCTTTGAAAGCTTTCTATCATGTGGGGAATTTTATTGATCTGGAGTGGCTAAAAAGTAGCAATTGTAAACTAACTTAGACCAAATCTGTGCTATAGATGTCCTTTCTGTCTTACATGGTGTTTTAAATAGTAGAATACTAATGTCTTCTGGAAGAACATATGCCCCGTAATTAGCCACAGGACCCACAACTCCCTGCACAGGATCACAAATCGCAGGAAACTAAATCCCACAGACAACTGAGCTTGTAAACCCCTCCAGAATATATAGGATAACACTCTAAAGGAAGCCAACATACCAGACACCGGCACTGCTGGCAACTGTGAGTCCAGTTGTCTCCACTACGATAGAGCTTGTGTCCATTTTGATCTAAACATTGACTTGTGACCCTGGTGTCACACTCTGGGCAACAGAAAAGGTCAACGCTTGGATTCTGGCAATCACAAGCTGTCCGCCGGCAGAATATCTTCCCATCCTGTTTAGAAATGAGATTAAGGAGGTTTCATCATTAGGGAAACAATAATCTGCACTATGGAAACCAAATCTTATAAACGCTTTACAGAGCACATAGGAAAGATTTCTAGTCAGAGTGCTCCCCTAGCCACCTCCCATTTTGCTCGAAACAGATGCACACATGTATCCTCACATATACACATCCTGCCTTTCCCTGACCTTGCCTGCAGGGCAGCCCAAGTAAACATGGAGACATTTCTAAGTTGCAGAGGGAAGTCAATATGTTCTTTCAAACTTTTCTTCTAAATGTTTCTTAAAAATCATATTTCTAAGTAACATTATAACTAAGCAGCTAAAAATGCATAAACAGTCAAGCACTCATTTGAGTGGAAAATCATGCTGCTGTACTTTTCCCAGTTCACAATGAACAACCTAATACATTCAAATGCATTCATCTAATTTTATTTCTGGCTCAACTCTGGGAGGAAGTCTGACTATACCCTTTTTACAGAAGAATTAACTGAGGCCCAGAGAGGCTAAAAGACTTACCTAGTAACACAGAGGTAGCAATTCTCTAAGCACCACCACCAGATATTCTGGTTTCAAAATAATTTTTCTTCTACAAGATAGCTTTTAGGTTGTTTATTATAAGGAGCTACAATAAGGTGTCACTTCCCACCTTGAGGCAGCTCCCCAAATTATAGGCAGAGTACAATTTCTGGAATAATGGCCCTGAACACTCAGAAGGGATTGAAGGTCAACAGCACTCAAACGTTAAGACAGACCGTTTTGCAGTGTTTCTCATTTATATGTCTGTTGCTCACGGTAACTTCTCATCTCAGACAATGAAGAGCTAAAAATTTAAGGTGAGACATGTGGCCACCTTTTATGGTTATAACTGCTTTGCTGAATATTTACAAAACCAGAGAATCTCAGGGCCAGAATACACCCTAGAGGACACATAACCAAACTTTCTGACCTATACTTGATTAGTCTAGAGCAACCATATTCAAAAGTCATCAAGCCTGTGCTTAAAGCTCTCCGGTCTTGAAGAACTCACCACCATGGAAGGTATTCTAATTACGCAACTCTGTACCTTTCTGAATGTTAAAAATTGCACTTTTTCTTGCCCATCTTCATTGATCCTTGTTTACACCGTTGGTAATCACAGAACTCCCCATCCCTTCTATCACATTTTACTCTTCGTTCTTAGAAGAGAGCTCTTGCGTCTCCTCTGAATCATCTCATCTCTAGATTAACCATCTCTAATTTTTTGACCACTCCCCATAGTTTTGAATCCTCTCACTGTTGTTGTGGCCACTTTCTTTTTTAAATTTTTATTGAAATATACTTGATTTACAAAGTGTTATTTTTAGCTGTACAGCGAAGTGATTGTTATACATACATGTAGATATATATTTTCTTTTTCTTTTTTACATTTTCTTCCATTATAGGTTATTGCAAGATATTGAGTATAGTTCCCTGTGCTATACAATAGGTCCTTGTTGGTTATCTATTTTATATATAGTAATGTTTATATTTTAATCCCTAACTCCTACTTCATCTAACCATTTCCCCTTTTGTAACCATAAATTGGTTTTCTATGTCTGTGGGTCTATTTCTATTTTGTAAATAAGTTCATTTAATCATTTTTTAGATTTCATACATAAGTGATATCATATAATATCTTTCTCTGTCTCACTTCACTTCATATGATAATCTCTAGGTCCATCTGTGTTGCTGCAAATGGCATTATCTCATTCGTTTTTTATGGCTGAGTAATATTGCATTGTATATATGTACCACATCTTTATCCATTCCTCCATTGATGGACATTCAGGTTGCTTCCATGTCTTGGCTATTGTAAATAGTGCTGCGATGAATATTGGGGTGCATGTATCTTTTTAAAGTATGGTTTTCTCCAGATATATGCCCAGGAGTGGGATTGCTGGATCGTATGGTAGTTCCATTTTTAGTTTTGTAAGGAACCTTCATAGTGTTCTCCATGGTGGTTGTACCAAGTTACATTCCCACCAGCAGTGTAGGAGGGTTCCCCTTTCTCCACACACTCTCTAGCATTTATTGTTTGTAGACTTTTTGATGATGGCCATTCTGACCAGTGTGTGGTGATACCTCATTGTGGATTTGATTTGCATTTCTCTGATAATTAGTGATGTTGAGCATCTTTTCATGGCTTTTTGGCCATCTGTATGTCTTCTTTGGAGAAATGTCCATTTAGATCTTTTGCCCATTTTTTGATTGGGTTTGTTGTTGTGTTTGTTTGTCTGTTTTTCACATAGAGCTGCATGAGCTGTTTGTATATTTTGGAGATAAATCCCTTGTCAGTCACCTTGTTTGCAAATAATTTCTCCCATTCTGTAGGTTGTCTTTTCATCTTGTTTATGGTTTCCTTTGCTGTGCAAAAGCTTTTAAGTTTAACTAGGTTCCATTTGTTTATTTTTATTTTCATTACTCTAGGAGGTAGATCCTAAAAGATATTGTTGCAATTTATGGCACAGAGTGTTCTGCCTATGTTTTCCTCTAAGAGTTTTATAGTGTCCAGCTTTACACTTAGGTCTTTAATCCATTTTGAGTTTATTTTTGTGAAAGGTATGAGAGAATGTTCTAATTTCATTCTTTTACATGTAGCTGTCCAGTTTTCCCAGCACCACTTATTGAAGAGACTGTCTCCATTGTATATTCTTGCCCCCTTTATTGTAGATTAACTGACCATAGGTGCATGGGTTTATTTCTGGGCTTCCTACACTGTTTCATTAATCTATATTTCTCTTTTTGTGCCACTACCATACTGTTTACTGTAGCTTTGTACTATAGTCTGAAGTCAGGGAGCCTGATTTCCTCCAGCTCTGTTTTTCGTAGGATTGCTTTGGCTATTCAGGGTCTTTTTGTGTTTTCATACAAATTTTAAAAGTTTTTGTTCTAGTTCCGTGAAAAATTCCATTGGTAATTTTATAGGGATTGCATTGAATCTCTAGATCAGCTTGGGTAGTATAGTCATTTTCACAATATTGATTCTTCCAATCCAAGAACATGGTATATCTTTTCATCTGTTTGTATCACTTTCTGTTTCTTTCATCAGCATCTTATAGTTTTCAGAGTACAAGTTTTTTGCCTCCTTAGGTCGGTTTATTCCTAGGTAGTTAATTTTAGATGCAGTGGTAAATGGAATTGTTTCCTTAATTTGTCTTTCTGAATTTCTGTTGTTAGTGTATAGAAATACAAGAGATTTCTGTGTATTAATTTTCTATTCTGCAACTTTACCAAATTCATTGATGAGCTCTAGTAGTTTATGGTAGTGTCTTTAGAATTTTCTATGTATAGTATGATGTCATCTGCAAACAATGACAGTTTTACATCTTTTCCATTATGGATTTTTCTCTTTCTTTTTCATCTCTAATTGCATGGCTAGGACTTCCAAAACTATATTGAATAAAAGTGGTGAGAGTGGACATCCTTGTCTTGTTCCTGATCTAAGAGGAAATGCTTTCCGCTTTTCACCATTGAGAATGATGTCAGCTGTGGGTTTGCCATATATGGCCTTTATTATGTTGAGGAAAGTTCCCTCTACGACCACTTTCTGGGGAGATTTTTTTTTTTTATCATAAATAGTATAAAATTTTGTCAAAAGTGTTTTCTGCATCTATTGAGATGATCATATGGTTTTTTTCTTCAGTTTGTTGATGTGGTGTATCATACTGATTAATTTGTAGATATTGAAGAATCCTTGCATCCCTGGGACAAATACCACTTGATCATAGTGTATGACACTTTTAATGTATTGTTGGATTTGGCTGGCTAGTACTTTGTTGAGTATTTTTGCATTTATGTTCGTCAGTGATATTGGCCTGTAATTTTCCTTTTTGTGGTATCTTTGTCTGGTTTTGGTATCAGAGTGATAGTGGCCTCATAGAATGAGCTTGGGGGTATTCCTTCCTCTGCAAATTTATGGTAGAGTTTCAGAAGGACAGGTGTTAATTCTTCCCTAAATGTTTGATAGAATTTGTGAATACATCTGGTCCTGGACTTTTGTTTGTTGGGAATTCTTTAATCACAGTTTCAAGTTCAGTGCTTGTGGTTGGTCTGTTCATATTTTCTATCTCTTCCCACTTCACACTTGGGAGATTGTACCTTTCTAAGAATTTGTCCATTTCTTCCAGGTTGTCCATTTATTGGCATATAGTTGCTTGTGGAGTCTCTTATGATCATTTGTATTTCTGTGATGTCAGTTTTAACTTCTCCTTTTTCATTTCTAATTCTATTGATTTGAGCCCTTTCCCTCTTGATGAGTCTTGCTAAAGGTTTATCAATTTTGTTTATCTTTTCCAAGAGCCAGCTTTTAGTTTCATTGATCTTTTCCAATGTTTTCTTCACCTCTATTTCATTAATTTCTGCTCTGATCTTATGATTTCTTTGCTTCTACTAACTTTCACTTTCGTTTGTTCTTCTTTCTGTACTTGCTTTAGGTGTAAGGTTAGGTTGTTTGAGATTTTTCTTGTTTCCTGAGGTAAGATTGTGTTGCTATAAACTTCCCTCTTAGATCTGTTTTTGCTGTGTCCTATAGGTTTTGGATCGTTGTGTTTTCATTGTCATTTTTCTCTAGGTATTTTTTGATTTCCTCTTTGATTTCTTCAGTGATCCATTGGTTGCTTCGTAACGTATTTTTTTAGCCTCCGTGTGTTTGTGCTTTTTACAGTATTTTTCCTGTATTTGATTTCTAATCTCATAGCATCGTGGTCAGAAAAGATGCTTGATGTGATGTCAAATTTCTTAAATTTTACCAAGGCTTAATTTGTGGCCCAAGATGTGATCTATCCTGGAGAACGTTCCATGTGCACTTGAGAGGAAATTGTATCCTGCTGCTTTCAGATGGAATGTTCTACAAATTAAGTCCACCTGTTGTAATGTGTCATTTAAGGCCTGTGTTCCCTTATTGATTTTCTGTCTGGATGACCTGTCCATTGATGCAAGTGGGATGTTAAAGTCCCTCACTATTATTGTGTTACTGTCAATTATCCATTTATGTCTGTAAACATTTGCCTTATATATATTGAGGTGCTCCTATGTTGGGTGCACATATATTCACAATTGTTTTATCTTCTTCTTGGATTGATCCCTTGGTCATTATGTAGTATCCTTCTTTGTCTCTTGTAACAGTCCTTATTTTACAGTCTATTTTGTCTGATATGAGTATTGCTACTCCAGCTTTCTTTTGATTTCCATTTGCATGGAATACCTTTTTCCATCCCTTCATTTACTGCCACCTTCTTCAACAGTTTTGAGTATTTCCAATAATTGTTGTCATCATCTACCATCAATTTAACATTTATTTCATGTCACATTGTGCCAACTCTTTTATATGCATTGTCACATTTAATACTGATTATTCAGTGGAATAGAAATTTTTATCTCCATTTCTCAAATGAGGTAGCTGAATTAGAGAGCTGAATATAATTCCTCAGTAATGGTCTGACCAACACAAAATGAAGTGAGACTCATGGTCACCTTGTTTTAAGTACTGTACTTTTATAAATGCAGCCTGATTTCAATATTTACTTCCTTACTTACTTTGGTTATGTCGTAGTGTTGACCTCTATGAGGTTAATGAAGACTAAAACCTCATTAAGCCCTATTGTGTCTTGTGTGGTTAGTTGTTTGGAAGTGTAAAACTTGGTGTTTATCCATATTGTATTTCATCTTGTTAGATCCATTTCATTTCCCTCGCCTGTCACAATGTTTTCTAAATGCTGTGTCTGTCATTCATCTTAGTTTGTCCTCCTTCAGTTTAGTGACATCTGCAAACTTGATGGGCCTGCCCTTAGGGTCTTCATCTACTTCATGGACAACAATGTTGAATAGGACAGGGCTTGCTGAGATATGTTTACTGCCAGCTAAAGTGGAAATCTTTAAATGCTTTACATTCTTTATGGTGACATGCTGGCTACATATGTAATGAAGTAACAGGTTAAAAAATGCTTTACCTCAAATGGTGTGCATCAGTTCTATTACTAGCAGAAATGACAAGAAATCAGTGTTCAAAATATTAGGGGATGAAAGATTATATGTATATACACGCATACACATACATACATATGCATATATACATATATGTATAAAAACACACATATGTTTGCACATATTTATAGAGAGAGCAAGCGAGAGACTCTAGTTAAGCAGATGAACTGTGTCAGGGAATTCAGCTAGTCTGGACAAAGGAGTGTCCAGGTCCTAGGAATTTTTCAACAATAGACCTTCAGCTTATAGCTCATATACCATGATTTTAACTCACTAATATATTTGGTTTAAATAACCGTACCCCAAATGACTCCCCTATGGATTTAACAGAAGCTAAGAAAAATGATAGCTATGACATGAAAACATTTGGTCAGCTCAGCTGACCACAATATTACTCTCCCCAAGTATAGAAGGACCAGGTCTTAGGAACCCACATGGCTATTCGTGAACAACATAAAACACAGGGATAGATTCTTCTGGAAGCAGGTACTGTTCAACAGGCAATGACACCCAATCAGAATGTCAAGTTTCTCTGTGTGCTGTTCAAAAGAATGAATAAGAATAAGTGAATAGCCTCCAGGGTTAGTTCAAAGTAATTTCACATCTCATCAATTATGTGAGAATGCCAAATAGGGCCCTCTTAGACTTTAACAGGCTTCAGAACAATAGCCATGTTCACAGTGGCTTTTGAATTACAGGTTAACTGTCAAGAAAATTATTTTCCACTTTTACTGGGAAATAATTGTCATACATCATTGTATAAGTTTAAGGAGTTGCAGCAGAGTGGTGTTTGACTTGCATATATTGTGAAAGGATTACCATAATTGCTTCAGCTAACATCCATTTCCTTATATAGATAAGGAAAAAAAAAGTAAAAACAAAAAGAGGTGGAAAAGTTCTCCTTTGATGTTAACTATTAGAATTTACTCTCTTAATAACTTCCCTATATATTAGACAGCAGTGTTAGCTCTAGTTGTCATGCTGTACATTACATCCCTAGCACTTACTTGTCTTACAGAAGTTTGTACCTTTTGACCACCTTCTTTCAATCCCCCACCCACCCTCTACTTCTACAAGTCTGATCTCCTATTCTCTGTTTTTGCTTGTTTGTGTGTTTGTTGGGCTTTTTTGATCCCACCTGTAACTGAAATCATACAGTAGTTGTCTTTCTCTGATTTATTTTACTTACCATAATGCCATTAAGGTCCATCCATGTTGCTGCAAATGGTAGGATTTCCTCATTTTTTTCTGGCTGAATAATATTGTGCTGTAAATATATACCACGACTTCTTCATCCACTCATCCACCTATGAACACTTAGGTTGTTTCTGTGTCTTAGCTATTGTAAATAATGCTGCTATGAACATGTGGGTGCAGATATTATTTGGGGTTAGTGTTTTCATTTCCTTTGGATATATTCCCAGTAGTAAAACTGCTGGATCATAGTGTAATTTTATTAAGTTTTTTTAGGATCCTCCATACTGTTTTCCACAGTGGAAAACAGTGGGATTTTCAATCCCACTAACGGTACACAAGGGTTCCCTTTCCTCCACATTCAAGCCAGTATTTGTTATCTCTTGTCTGTTTGATGATGGCCATTTGAACAGGCATGAGGTGATACCTCTTGGTGGTTTTAATGTGCATTTTCTTAATGACTAGTGATGCTGAGCATCTTTTGAGGTACCTGTTGGCTTTTCATATATCTTCTTCTGAGAAATGTCTATGCAGGTCCTTAATGCATATTTAGTTGTGTTATTTGTTTTTATGCTATTGAGTTGTATGAGTTCTTTATATATCTTAACTCCTTGTCAGATAGATGGTTTGCAATTTTTTTTCCCCATTCCATAGGTTGTATTTTCATTTTGAGGATGGTTTCTTAAGCTGTCCAGAGTTTTTAGCTTGATGTAGTCCAAACTGTTTATTTTAAAAATTTTGTTGCTTGTGTTTTAGGTGTCATATAAAAAAATCATTACCATGACAAGGAGCTTTATTCCTATTTTTTCTTCTAAGTGTTTCATGGTTTAAGTTCTTACATTTAAATCTTAATCCATTTTGAATTTTTGTGAATGGTGTAAAATAGTGGTGCAGTTTTATTTTTACATATGAATATTCAATTATCCCTGCAGCATTTATTGAAGAGATGTTTTTTCTCCTCCATTGAGTATTCTTGGCTCCCTTGTCAAGTATTAGTTGACCATATGTGCTTGGTTTTATTTCTGAGCTCTTGATCCTGTTCCAGTGGTTCATTTGTCTGTTTTTATGCTTGTGTAATACTCTTTTGATGATGATAGCTTAATAGTATAGCTTGAAATGAGAAAGTGTGATGCCAACTGCTTTGCTCTTCTTTCTCAGTATTTCTTTGTTATTTGGATCTTCTGAGGTTCCATATAAATTTTAGGAGTATTTTTTCCACTTCTGTAAAAACTGCCATTGAAATCTTGATAGGGATTGCATTAAATCTACAGATGTCTTTTGGTAGTATTTACATTTTAAAAATATTAATTCTTCCATTTCATGAATATGGGATATGTTTCCATTTATTATTATCTTCTTTAATTTCTTTCATCAGTGTCTTGTAGATTTCAGAGTAGAGATCTTTCACCTCCTTAGGTAAATTTATTCCTAAGTATTTTATTGTTTTTGATGCTATTGTAAATGGGATCAATTCCTTTCTTTTTCAGAAAATTCATTGTTAGTATATAGAAACATGGCTGATTTTTGTATGTTAATTTTGTATCTTGCAAATTTACTGAATTTTTTTTATTAGATCTCATAGATTTTGGTTGAGTCTTAGGATTTTCTCTATACAAAATCATGTCATCTGCAAATAGAGACAATTGTACTTCTCCCTTTCCAGTTCTGATACCTATTATTGCTTTTTTACCCTGACTTCTCTAGCTAGGACTTCTAGCACCATGTTGATAGGAAGGGTGAGAGTGAGCACCCTTGTCTTGTTGCTGATCTTAGAGGAAAAGCTTGCAACATTTTAATATCGAGTATGATGTTAGCTGGAGGCTTATGTCATATATGGCCTTTATTATGTTGAGGCATGTTCCTTCCATGCCTAATTTGCTAAGAGTTTTTACTATGAAGAAGAGATGTTGAATTTTGTCAGATGTTTTTCTGCTTCTATTGAGATGTTCATATGGGTCTTTAATTATTTTAATGTGATGTATCACATTGATTGATTTGCCTATGTTGAACCATCCTGGTATCCTAGGGATAATCCCACGTGGTTATGGTGAATGATTCCTTTAATGTGCTGCCAAATTTGGTTTGCTAGTATTTTGAGAATTTTTGCATATATACACATCAGGGATATTGGCCTATAGTTTTCTTTCTACTAGGGTCCTGTCCTGGTTTTGTTAAAAGGAAAATGCTGGCCTTGTAAAAAGATTTAGGGAGTGTTCCCTCTTCTTCAGTTTTTTTGGGGAAGAGTTTGAGAAGGATGGGTGTTAATTATTCTTTCCTTATTTCCTTCCTTCCTTCCTTCATTCTTTATTTTAATTGAATCATAGTTGATTTACATTTTATTAATCTCAGGTGTACAATAGATTCAATATTTTTATAGATTATACTCCATGAAAGACATTATAAAATACTGGCTATATTCCCTTTGTTGTACAATATATCCTTGTATCTTATTTATTTTACAAATAGTAGCTTTTAACTCTTAATCCCTTACCCCTATCTTGCCCTTCCCATCATCTTGCCCCTCCCCTCTTCCTTCTTCCTACTGGTAACCACTGGTTTGTTGTCTATACCTGAGTCTTTTTGTTGTTGTTATTGTTATATTCATTCATTTGCTTTATTTTTTAGATTCCACATGTGTTATAACAGACCATCTTTCTCTGAATTATTGCACTAAGCATAATGCCCTCTAGGTCCATCCATGTTGTTACAAATGGCAAAATTTAATTCTTTTTTATGGCTGAGCAATATTCCATTGTATGTGTGCTTGTGTGTATATGTATGTATGTGTCTGTATATACCACATTTTCTTTATCCATTCATTTGTTGATGGAACCTTAGGTTGCTTCCATATCTTGGCTAGTATAAGTAATGCTGCTGTGAACATTGGGGTGCACGTATCTTTTCAAATTAGTGTTTTCATTTTCTTTAGATATATACCCAGGAGTGGAATTGCTGGTCATATGGTAGTTATATTTTTAGTTTTCTCAGGCCCCTCCACACAGTTTTCCACAGTGGCTGCACCAATTTACATTCCCACCAACAGAGTACTAGGTTTTCCCTTTCCTCCACATCCTCACAAACATGTTATTTGTGGTCTATTTGATGATAGCCATTCTGACAGGTGTGAGGTAATATCTCCTTGCGGTTTTGATTTGCACTTCTCTGATTAGAGACATTGAGTATCTTTTCATGTGCCTGTTGACCATCTGTACATCTTCTTTGAAAAAATGTCTATTCAGGTCCTCTGATGTTTTTTAATTGGGTTGTTTGTTTTTCTGATATTGAGTTGTATGAGCAGTTTATATATTTTGGATATTAACCCATCATCAGGTATATAATTTGCAAGTATATCTCCCATTCTGTAGACAGTCTTTTCTTTTTGTTGATGGTTTTCTTTGCTGTACAAAAGATTTTAAGTTTAATTAGGTACCATTTGTTTGTTGGGGTTTTTTTGTTGTTTGTTTGTTTTTGCTTTTGTTTCCTTTTCCTGAGTTGAGAGATGCAAAAATATATTGCTACATTTTATGTCAAAGAGTTTTCTGCCTATGTTTTCCTCTAGGAGTTATGTGGTTTCAGGTCTTACATTTAGATCTTTAATCTATTTTTTAATTTTTCTATATGGTGTAAAGAAATGTTCATTATTTTCATGTAGCTGTCCAGTCTTCTCAGCACCACTTCCTGAAGAGAGTGTTTTCTCTCTATTGTATATTCTTCCCTCTTTTGTTGTAGGTTAATTGATCATAAGTGTGTGAATTTATTTCTGGGCTCTCTATTCTGGTCCATTGATCTATATGTCTGTTTTTGTGCCAGTACTATACTCTTTTGAATACCGTAGCTTCACAGTATAGTCTATAGCCAGGGAGCACGATACCTCCAATTCTGTTCTGTTTTCTCAAAGTTCTGTTCTTTTTTCTCAAGAGTGCCTTGACTATTCAGGGTGTTTTGTGGTTCCAAATCAATGTTAGGATTATATGTCATGGAGTATTTTTATAGAGATTGCATTAAAGCTGTAGATTGCTTTGAGTATCTTAACATCTTAACAATATTAACACATTATTGCCTGGGAGGTTTTTGCAGAAACTAACACCTGTGGCTGGCAGTTTGTGATATAAGTGAATATTGAAACACCTCAAAATCAAACAACATTTGAGCAAATATCAAAAACTTTTTTTTGCACTTACTGTATTTATTTGAAACTTTGTACATGTCTTACTAAACCATTCTAATATTTTGTTAGAGTGCTATAGGCAGTATATAGCAGGTACCTCTCTGCAGGGGAACAGAGCATCTATTGCAAATATACCATGTTTCACTGCGCTTTCTCCTGGATAAAGCAGAGTCTACACTTTCTGGTAGCATTTTTTTTTTTTAGTCCTGTGGATATTATTTCCTCTAGAATATGTTCTTTTATTTTACCTGATAGTTGACAAGGTGGATCTTTGTGGGGGGCTCTTTTATAAACTCCACAAGAAGGACCAGGTGCAGGGCTACCACTACATTCACCAGAATGGTCCATTACCCATACTCTAGGTACTGCTAACAAAAATTGTTTGTAAGTCATTTTATTCTGTGCATTAAGGCTACAATAAATTTTAAATGCATTGAATAAACTGCAGTTATTCAGAAACCCACTTTATATTACCATTTTTGAGTTTTCTGGAGGATATTGAAGTTTGCCAGATATTGATCGGATCAATCAACTCCTTTCATGTATTTATTATACTCTAATATACAAGTGGACTTAGTTACGTGATAGCCAGTCCTCCTGTCTTCCTTTCCTATAGATGTTGTGGAGGTGTCATGAATAGTTGTCACTATGCAGACTAGCCTCTTGTCTTTCCATATAAGAAGAATCACTTCTCCCGTCTGTAAGAATGTCATTTCTCCTCACTGTAGATTTTCGGATTTCTCCTTTAATTGGTTTGGTAGACCCTGATTCTCTCTTATAGTCTCACAAACTCTGGTTTTGTTTTTCAACAATATTTCAGATATGAACACACTGTTGTAATAATTGTCTTGGTAAATATGGTGTCCTGAACCCAGATAAGGTTGTAGGACTGACAATACTGTTTCTTGCAGTTTCTTTCCTTCACCTGTATAAATTTTAAGGTTGCATATGTATCCAGTTTCACTTTCACTAACCATCCTGACCAAAATTCCATATTTTGTAAGTCTTCCGGGATTATAGGTTTTGAATCTGAGTTGTCCTCTCCACTTTAGCATTGCCTCCTCAAGTGATGGCTCTTGTTTGGGTATATAGATCAACTGAAATTTTGGTAGAAAATAATCCAAAAGAGGTTTAACCTTTGAAATCCTGTCTGCAGGAAGTAGAGTTTCTGAGTTATCATTAAAGTGAAGAAATGTCATTATTTGTTCAAACCTTCTTCTCATTATAATCTTTGGTAAGATAGGTGTTTCAGTAAGGATCAGTAGACCAATATTCTTTCCAGTGTGATTTTCTTATCTGTCCCATCAAACTTATTAATCTAAGAAACCTCTTCATGTCACTATTGGTTACATCAGTCCATTTTAAAGCCTTATCATACTTTTTATATGATTTTTTCATTCCGTTGGTGATACACGTTTGTTTGAGAAGCTACCAACTCGAAAAAGTTGTTACCGAAAATTAATTCTGTTATTTCACTAACACTTTGTGGGTAATTACATTCAATAGTTACACCTGACATACCTGTAAAGTCTTCTAATTTTCATGAAATGTTGTCTTCAATCCACTCTAGAAGCAAAGGAGCATTCTCCAGAACCGTGAGTTTCATTTTCACTTTCCATATCAGAATCAGTCACTGAGGTTTTTTCATCTTTTTGTTGGTCTGATATGCACACTGTCTGAATCAGAACTATATTCTGAAGAACTGTCATCTTCGGTGACACTAGTATTTATGTCACTCAGATAATCAGAGACAGTATCTGCATAAAATTTACCGAACATTTCTCCTTCAAAGTTTCGTGATGTGTCATTTTTGAAAATTTTATGGTAATAAAGTGGCGTTTATAATATACACAAGGTAGGTTGGAACAAAAACCTAATGGAGAAAAATATGAATGATGATGACAACCATAAGTTGTATAATGAACCCTTGGTCAATTTTAAGCTCCAACAACTTTGCACGGTGATGTGAATTGTATCCCCCTCTAAAAAACTTACTGACACGTCTCTGGTCAATAAATTGTTAATTCTTTCAATCCAAGAACAAGAGATATCTTTCCATTTTTCTGTTTCATCTTCAATTCCTTTATCAATGTCTCATAGTTTTTTTTCAGAGTATTGGTCTTTAACTTCTTGGTTAAGTTTATTTTTACGTAGTTTATTCTTTTTGATGTGACTTTAAACAGGATTGCTTTCTTGATCTCTCTATTAATTCATTCTTAGTGTATACAAAGCAACAGGTTTCTGTATATTAATTTTGTATCCTGCACATATACTGAATTCATTTACTTAAATAATTTTTTTGGCCGAGACTTTAGGATTTTTTAATGTAGTATCACTTCATCTGCAGATAGTGGCAGTTTTACTTCTTCTTCCCTTCCAATTTGGATGTCTTTTATTTCATTTCCTTATCTGATTGCTGTGTCTAGGACTTCCATTACTATGTTAAATAGAAATGGTAAATGTGGGCATCCTTATCTTGTTTCTGATTTCAGAGGAAAAGCTTTAAACTCTTCACCATTGAGTATGATGTTAACTGTGGGTTTGCCATAAATGGTCCTTATTTTTGTAAGCTATGTTTCCTGTTTACCAACATTGATGAGAGCTTTTATCATGAATGGCTGTTGAATTTTGTCAGATGCTTTTTATGTGTCTACTGAGATGATCATTCGATAAAAAGATTTTTTGTCATTTATTTTGTTAATGAAGTGTATCACATTCATTTTGCAAATAATGGACCATTGTTGCATCCTTGAAATAAATCCCACTTGATCATGGTGTGGATCCTTTTTATATATTGTTAAATTTGGTTTGCTAATATATTGTTGAATTTTTGCATCTATATTTATCAGAGATATTGGTCTGTAATTTTCTTTTTTTGTAGTGTCTGTATGGTTTTGGTATCAGGGTAATGCTGACCTATAGAATGAATTTGGGAATGTTCCCTCCTCTTCGATTTTTGAAATAGTTTGAGAAAGATAGGTATTATCTCTTTATATTTTTGGGAGAATTCCCCTGTGAAGCCATCCAGTCCTGGACTTCCGTTTGCTGGAAGGTTTTTTATTATTATTATTAATTCAATTTCACTACTAGTACTCATTCTATGCAGATTGCCTATTTCTTTGTGATCCAGTCTTGGCAGGCTGTATGTTTCAGAAATTTTTCCATTTCTTCTGGGTATTCAGATTTGATGGCATATAACTGCTCATAGTATTCGCTTATGATTTTTTTGTATCTCTGTAATATTCGTTGTTAATTTCTCCTCATTCATTTCTTATTTTGTTTACTTGGGTCCTATCGTTTTTCTTGATGAGTCTGGCTAAAGAATTTTCAATTTTATCTTTTAAAAATCCAGCTGTTTGTTTACTCTTTTCTATTTTCTTCTGGTCTCTATTTCCTCTCTGATATTATTTCATCTTTTCTGCTGACTTTGGGATTTATGTGTTCTTCTAATTCCTTTAGGTGGTACGTTACGTTGTTTGAGATTTATTTCTTGAGGTAGGCCTGTATTGCTATAAACTTCCCTCTTAGAACTCCTTTTGTTGGATTTCATAGCTTTTGAAATGTGTTTCCATTTGTCTCCAGGTATTTTCTGATCTCCCCTTTGGGTTCTTCATTGACCCTTTTTTTTTTTTTTTAGTAGCATGTTTATTAGTCTCCATATGTTTGTGTTTTTCCCATTTTTTTCTTCCTATAATTGATTTCCAGTTTTATACCATTGTGGTCAGAAAAAATGCTTGATGTAATTTCTATCCTGTTACATTTGTTGAGACCAGGTTTTTGGCTTAGCATGTAGATCACATGGTAGAGTATCCTAAGTTGCAAGGCTTTCCCTTTCAGCACTTTAAGTATATCATGCCACTCCCTTCTGGCCTACAAAGTTGCTACAGAAAAATCAGCTAATGGCCTTCAGAATTTTCTCTTTATCTTTAAATAATTTTGCAATTTTAATTCAGATTTGTCTCTTTGAGTTCATATTGTTTAGGACTCTCTGTGCTTCCCGTACCTGGGTATCTGTTTCCTTCTTCAGGATTGGGAAGTTTTCAGCCATAAGTTCATCAGATACATTTTTGACCCATTTCTCTCTTCTCCTTCTGAGACCCTTATAATGCAAATGTTAGCAGGCTTAATGTTGTCTCTGAGGGTCCCTTAAAATGTCCTCATATTTTAAAATGTGTTTTTCTTTTTGCTCTTCTAATTGGGAGATTTCCATTATTCTATCTTCCAGATCACTTGTGAGTTCTCTATTGCCTTGTCTGCTGGTAATTCCTTCTAGTGTGCTTTTATTTCAGTTATTCTTCAACTCTGATGGGTTCTTTTTTATATTTTCTAGTTCCTTGTTAAAATTTTCACTGTGTTCATTTATTTTTTTCCAAGTTCAGTTAGTTAGTTAGCATTCTTATTACTGATTCTTTGAAATCTTTAACTGGTAAATTATTTTTTACAATAATGTTTTTTACATTATATTTTGTTGTTGTTGTTCTTTCTCATTTTGTCTTCTCATTTTGCTTAACTTTCTGTCTCAGGTGAAACAGTTACCCATCCCAGTCTTGAAAGAGTGTCCTTCTATTGGAGGAAAGAGTGTCCTTCTATTGGAGCATTCCTATTAAGTCTGCATTTGTGAAGTGGCTTTGGTGGGAAAGCTGGATCTGAGGTGAATACAGGTCACATCTTCCCCCAGGGTGTGTTGGCAGCTATCACCTTGGTGGGAGATGGGGCAGGAACTGGAATGTCTAGAGCCAGAGCTAGGTGTGAGCTGGAGCTTCTCCCATGCTCAGTGGTTGTCACCCTCCTCCAGGGATGAGGTTGGGTCTCAAGGTGCTGTAGCAGAAGCCTTGAGAGTCAGGTCTGAGGTGATTCTGTTCCAAGTGTGTGCCCTCCCCTCTCCCAGCAATAGCACCTTGGCCCCAGAGGGGAACAGTGCTGGAGAAAGAAGGGCTGGAGCAGGTATCTGGTGCAGGCCAGGGTATGTGCTGTGATGGTCCAGGTGCCCCAGTCAGAGTTTCACATAGCTCCCAATCCACAGCTTCCAAAAGCACCAGCAACGGCCACACTTGCGTGAAGTTCGAGCCAAGTGCCCACCCTCCTTGGCAACAACAGCCTTTGCCATAGTGGGGAGCTTATCCAGAGCTATAGGGGCCTGCTTGGGTGCTCAGTGTGTTGAGGCATGTGCTGGGGTGGTAGTAGGAAGCTGGCCAGAGCCCCATGAAGTTTCAATCTGCTTCCTTCCTTCCTGGGAGTAATCTTCACAAGTTGAATTTGGGGTTCTAAGTCCCACTGGTATTCAAACCAGCTAAGGGGACTTGTCTTCCCAGTTTTAGACCCCAGGGCAGGCTGCCCCATATGTGGTTCAAACCCCTTACTCACCAGGGATGCTCTCTGAACCCATGGTAGCGCCCTCCTCTTCTCTGTCCCCTCTTAGGGGCACAGGTCCTGTCCTGATGGCTTCTCCTCCCTTCCAGAGTCCATGTGGAACTTTTACAGCCTTGGTTGTAGAAAAGTCTTTCTGCCAGTCTCGTTCGTTTTCAGTGAGAATTGCTCCATGTACATATGTATTTTGGATGTGTTCATCGGGGGAGGTCAGATCCTCATCCTTCCCCATCTTGATCTCCTCCTCAATTCTTTAAAAAGTTCACCAGTGAAGCCTTCTTTGTTGTGAGATTTTTTCATTACTGATTCAGTCTCCTTACTAGTAATCTGTTTATTCAGTCTTGAATCAGTGTTAGTAAGTTATGTTTTTAAAAATCTTTCCATTTCTTCTAAGTTTTCCAGTTTGCTGAAGTAAAGGTGTTCAAAGTAGCCTCTTATGATCCTTTGAATTTCTGTGGTATCAGTTGTAATGTTTCCTTTTCCATTTATACTTTTGTTGATTGGAGTCCTTTCTCCTTTTTCCCTTGCAATGAACTGACTCTTAATTTGGTTTATATTTTCTGTTGTTTTTCTGTCTCTATTTCTGCTCTGATCTTTATTAACTGTCAAGAAAATAATTTTCAATTATTAAACATCTTACAGGTGGCCTTATTTAATTCAATGAGAATGTCATTATAAAACATCAGCTCACAGAGCACAACCACACTGGAATTGAAATTTGGCAAGAGAATGGAGCCCACTGATGGCGAGTAATACTACTTGCCATAGATTTGTGGGTTTATTCCTAGAGCTTGACCTCTATCCTAGCTTGGGTGGTCAGGACAATGCCAACTTAAATGACAAAGATGTATTTTCACACCCTTTTGTCATAGAACCTAAATGCTTTTATGCAATTTTATAATGAAATTTCAGCTATAAGCAGTAAGTATTGTAATATTTCAATTGCTATTGAATTTTAAATACCAGGGACATATACTTTCCTGGCATATTCTTACTGTATCATAAAAATTATACTTTATACTATAAATTACACATTACTGAATAGTCAATACATTGAGACTTTACTCCTTATTGCGTAATATCACTATTCCTTTTTTTCCCATAGTTTCAAATTTCTTAAGGAAGTAGACTTAGGTAGGATTACTTATATAAATTGAATAATAACATAAAACAGGTTTGGCAAGCTGATGCCCACAGTCCAAATTCAGCTGGTCACCTGATTCTCACTCAACAGTAAAGTTGAGTATGTGAGACAGATCTTACAGTGTGCAACACCTATCTTGCCCTTTAAAGAAGTTATTTGATCCCAAATATGAAGTATAAAATTAGTAGTGGTACTCTAGACCCATTTGTTTTACCTTCTCACATACAAATTTATTGGGAAGTAATATTCAATATTTTCACAAAATAATAAATTTTGCCTTCAGGTTATACCCCACAAACGATTATTTTTTTTTAGTCTCCTCTAATTTGCACCTGATGTAGAAAATTTTTAGCAGTCACTTAATCCAACTGACTCATTTTAATCAAGAGGAATTCCGGTCCAGAGAGGGGAAATAACTTTTCCACATGGCAAATTAATTAATAATAAAACAGGAACTAGACCCCAATCTGGAGTTTTATAAGAATCACTTTCTACTATACTGCTTCCTTGTATCATGAAGAGACTGGGAGGTAGGATAAAAGGATTTCACACACACTCAGAACAGAAGGATTCTTGGGGCAATGGTTCTCAAAGTGGAGTCATCTGACCATTAGCATTAGAATCTTCTGGAAACTAAAGGCATACCTTGTTTTACTGCATTTTGCTTTATTGTGCTTCACAGACTGCATTTCTTTCTTACAAGTTGAAGGTTTGTGGCAACTGTGTAGAACAGGTCTATTGGTGACATTTTTCCAATGTCATTTGCTCACTTTGTCACATTTTAGTAATTCTCACAAATCAAACTTTTTCATTATTACTGTTTGGTATGGTGATCTGTGATCAGTGATTTTTTTGTTGTTGTAATTTTTATATTTTATTTTTGGCTGCATTGAGTCTTTGTTGCTGCGTGTGGGCTTTCCCTAGTTGTGGCAAGTGGGGGCTACTCTTTGTTGCAGTGCATGGGCCTCTCACTACAGTGGCCTCTCTTGTGGCAGAGCATGGGCTCCAGGCCTCAGTAGCTGTGGCACACAGCCCAGTTGCTCTGCAGCATGTGCGATCCTCCTGGGCCAGGGCTCTAACCTGTGTCCCCTGCATTGGCAGGCAGATTCTTAACCACTGCACCACCAGGGAAGTCCTGATCAGTGATCTTTGATGTTGGTATTGTAATTGTTTTAGCGTGCCATAAACTGTGCCTAAAAAAGAGAGTGAACTTAATAAATGTGTGTATTTTGACTGCAAAGCCAACCACCAGTTCCCTGCCTTTCTCCTTGTCCTCTGCCCTCCCTGTTATTTCCTGAGACACAATATTGAAATTAGGCTAATTTATAACCCTACAATGGACTCTAAGCATTCAAGTGAAAAGAGTCATACATCTCTCACTTTAAATCAAAAGTTAGAAGTGAATGAGGTTAATGAGGATGGTATGCTGTGTCATAAACCAAGATAGACCAAAAGGGAGACCTCTTGTACCAAACAGAAGTTGTAAATGCAAAGAAAAAGTTCTTGAAGGAAATTGAAAGTGCTACTCCAGTAACAGACGAATGATAAGAAAGTGAAAGTCTTATTGCTGATGTGGAGAAAGTTTTAGTGGTCTGGATAGAAGATCAAACCAGCCACAACATTGCCTTAAGCCAAAGCCTACTCCAGATCAAGGCCCTAACTCTCTTCAGTTCTGTGGAGGCTGAGAGAGAGGTGAGGAAGCTGCAGAAGAAAAGTTTATAGCTAGCAGAGGTTGATTCATGACTGTTAAGGAACGGAGCCATCTTGATAACAAAAGTACAAGGTGAAGTATTCCGGGACAAGATGGCGGAGCAGAAGGACCTGCGCTCACCTCCTCTCATGAAAACACCAAAATCACAACTAACTGGTAAACAACCGTCGACAAAAAAAAGACTGGAACCTACCAAAAAACATACTCTACTTCCAAAGACGAAGAAGAAACCACAACAAGATGGTAGGAGGCGTGCATTCACAATACGATCAAATCCCATACCTGCCAGGTGGGCAACTCCCCAAACCAGAAAATAATTATAACACAGAAGTTCTCCTGCAGGAGTGAAAGTTCTGAGCCCCACATCAGGAGCCCCAGTCTCGGGGTCTGGCATCAGGAGGAGGAGCCCCTAGAGCATTTGGCTTTGAAGGCCAGCAGGGCTGGATCACAGGAAATCTACGGGACTGGGGGAAACAAACTTCACTGTTGGAGGGTGCATGATGTGCACTGGGACCCAGGGGAAAAAGCAGTAACTTCATAGGAGCCTGGGCCAGACCTACCTGCTGGACTTGGAAGGACTCCTGTAGAGGTAGGGGGTGGCTGTGACTCAATACAGGGACACTGATGGCAGAGTTACTAGTGAGTACTCATTGGCATGACCTACCCTAAGGGCCGCCAGTTTGATGCCAAGACTGGGCCCCACCCAACAGCCCTTCGGCTTCAGTGCTGGGATGCCTCAGTCCAAACAACCAACAGGGTGAGAACACAGCCCCAGCCATCAGCAGACAAGCTGCTTAAAGTCTTCCTGAGCCACCTTTAAACACACCCCTTGGCATGGCCCTGCTTACCAGAGGGAGAAGACACAGCTACACCCATGAGTGGGCAGGCACTAGTCCCCTCCACCAGGAAAAAATGCACAAATCCAGGAAGCACAGGGATTCTCATACAAGATAAATCCAAGGCAGAACATGCCGAAAGACATATTAAACTGACAAAAATAAAAGACAAAGAAAAAATATTAAAAGCAACAAGGGAAAAGGAACAAATAACCTTATGGAGTTCCCTTGTAGGTTATCAGCTGATTTTTCAGCAGAAACTCTGCAGGCCAGAAGGGAGTGACATGGAATATTTAAAGTGATGAAAAGTAAAAAACTATAACAAAGAATACTCTACCCTGTAAGGCTCTCATTCAGATTTGACAGAGAAATCGAAAGCTTTACAGTCAAACAAAAGCTAAGAGAATTGAGTGCCACCAACCAGCTTTACAACAAACGCTAAAGGAACTTCACTAAGCAGAAGAGAAAAGGCCACAAGCGGAACCAAGAAAATTACGAATGGGAAAGCTCACTGGAAATGTCAAACATAAAGAAAAGGTAGGAAATCGTCCACACGTGAATCTGATATCAAAACCAAAAATCGTATGACGAGGAGAGTACAAATAAATGCAGGATATCAGAAATGCATTCAAAATTAAGAGACCAGCAAATTAAAAAAAAATTGTATATATGTATAGACTGCTATATCAAAACCTCATGGGAACCACAAATCAAAAATCTACAATAGATACACACCCACAAAAGAAAATGTGATCCAAACACAACACTAAATATAGTCATCAAATCTCAAGAGAAGACAACAAAAGAGGAAGGGAAGAAAAAAGACCTACAAAAATAAAACAATTAACAAACTGGCAATATAAACATACCTTTTATTGGTGATTACCTTAATTGTCAATGGATTAAATGCTCCAACCAAAAGACATAGACTGGCTGAATGGATACAAAAACAAGACCTGTATATATGCTGTCTACAAGAGACCCACTTCAGACCTAGGGACACGTACAGACTGAAAATGAGGGGATGGAAAAAGATATTCCATGCAAATGAAAATCAAAAGAAAGCTGGAGTAGCAATATTCATATCAGATAAAATGGACTTTAAAATAAAGAATGTTACAAGAGACAAGGAAGGACACTACATAATGAGCAATGGAGCAATCCAAGAAGAAGATAGAACAATTGTAAATATATATACACCCAGCATAGGAGCACCTCAGTATACAAGGCAAATGCTAAAAGGAGAAATCCACAGTAACACAATAATGGGGGGGGGCTTTAACACCCCACTTGCATCAATGGACAGGTCATCCAGACAGAAAATCAATAAGGAAACACAGGCCTTAAATGACACATTAGAACAGATGGACTTAATTTATAGAACACTCCATCTGAAAGCAGCAGAATACACTTTCCTCTCAAGTGCACATGGAACATTCTCCAGGATAGATCACATCTTAGGCCACAAATCAAGCCTTGGTAAAATTTAAGAAAGATGACATATCAAGCATCTTTTCTGACCATGATGCTATGAGATTAGAAATCAAATATAGGAAAAAAAAAACCGTAAAAAGCACAACACAAACACGTGGAGGTTAAAAAATATGTTACGAAGCAACCAATGGATCACTGAAGAAATCAAAGAGGAAATCAAAAAATACCTACAGAAAAATGACGACAATGAAAACATGACTACCCAAAACCTATGGGATGCAGCAAAAACAGATCTGAGAGGGAAGTTTATAGCAACACAATCTTACCTCAGGAAACAAGAAAAATCTCAAACAACCTAACCTTACATCTAAAGCAAGTACAGAAAGAAGAACAAACGAGAGTGAAAGTTAGTAGAAGCAAAGAACTCATAAGATCAGAACTCATAAGATCAGAGAAGAAATTAATGAAATAGAGGTGAAGAAAACATTGGAAAAGATCAATGAAACTAAAAGCTGGCTCTTGGAAAAGATAAACAAAATTGATAAACCTTTAGCAAGACTCATCAAGAAAAAGAGGGAAAGGGCTCAAAATCAATAGAATTAGAAATGAAAAAGGAGAAGTTAAAACTGACATCACAGAAATACAAATGATCATAAGAGACTCCACAAGCAACTATATGCCAATAAATGGACAACCTGGAAGAAATGGACAAATTCTTAGAAAGGTACAATCTCCCAAGTGTGAACCAGGAAGAGAGAGAAAATATGAACAGACCAACCACAAGCACTGAACTTCAAACAAAAGTCCAGGTCCAGATGTATTCACAGACAAATTCTGTCAAACATTTAGGGAAGAATTAACACCTGTCCTTCTGAAACTCTACCATAAATTTGCAGAGGAAGGAATACCCCCAAGCTCATTCTATGAGGCCACTATCACTCTGATACCAAAACCAGACAAAGATACCACAAAAAGGAAAATTACAGGCCAGTATCACTGATGAACATAAATGCAAAAATACTCAACGAAGTACTAGCCAGCCAAATCCACAGTACATTAAAAGGGTCATACACCATGATCAAGTGGTATTTGTCCCAGGGATGCAAGGATTCTTCAATATCTACAAATTAATCAGTGTGATACACCACATCAACAAATTGAAGAATGAAAACCATATGATCATCTCAATAGCTGCAGAAAATGCTTTTGACAAAATTTAATACTATTTATGATAAATAAAAAAAACTCTCCAGAAAGTGGTCTTAGAGGGAACTTTCCTCAGCATAATAAAGGCCACGCATAATAAAGGCCACATATGACAAACCCACAGCTGACATCATTCTCAATGGTGAAAAGCTGAAACCATTTCCTCTTAAGATCAGGAACAAGACGAGAATGTCCACTCTCACCACTTTTATTCAACATAGTTTTTGGAAGTCCTAGCCAGGCAGTCAGAGAAGAAAAAGAAAGAAAAAAAATCCAATATGGAAAAGAAGTAAAGCTGTCATTGTTTTCAGATGACATGAATACTACAAGAAAACTACTAGAGCTTGTCAGTGAATTTGGCAAAGTTGCAGGAAACAAAATAACACTCCAAAATCTGTAGCATGTCTACACACTAACAATGAAGGATCAGAAAGACAAATTAAGGAAATAATCCCTTTTACTATCACATCAAAAAGAATAAAATACCTAGGAATAAACCTACCCAAGGAGGCAAAAGACTTGTACTCCAAAATTATAAGATGCAGATGACAAAAAATGAATAGTTCAATTAATCTACAATAAAGCATGCAAGAATATACAGTGGAGAAAAGAGAGTCTCTTGACAGCTACATGTAAAAAAATGAAATTAGAACACTCCCTAACACAATACACAAAAATAAAATAAAAATGGATTAAAGACTTAAATGTAAGGCTAGATACTATAAAACTCTTAGAGGAAAACATAGGCAGAACATACTGTGACATAAATTGCAGGAATATGTTTTATGATCTACCTCCTATCATAATGCAAATAAAAACAAGTGGGACCTAATTCAACTTAAAAGCTTTTGCACAGCAAAGGAAACCATACACAAAATGAAATGACAACCCACAGAATGGGAGAAAATATTTGCAAACAATATGGCTGAAAAGGGACCAATCTCCAAAATATAGAAACAGCTCATGCAGTGCAATATTAAAAAAAAACAACCAGATAAAAAACTGGGCAGAATATCTAAATAGACATTTCTCCAAAGAAGACATACAGATGGCCAAAAAGCACATAAAAAGATGTTCAACATCGCTAATTATCAGGGAAATTCAAATCAAAACTTCAATGTGGTATCACCTCACACACGTCAGAATGGCCATCATCAAAACGTTTACAAATAATAAATGCTGGAGAGGGTGTGGAGAAAAGGGAAGCCTCCTACACTGCTGGTGGGAATGTAAATTGGTACAGCCACTATGGAGAACAGTATGGAGGTTCCTTGTGAAACTAAACATAGAGCTACCATCTGATTCACCAATCCCGCTCTTGGGCACATATCCAGACAAAACTCTAACTTGAAAAGATGCATGCACCCCAACGTTCATTGTAGCACTGTTTACAACAGCCAAGATATGGAATCAATTCAAATGTCCATCAACAGAGGAATGGATAAAGAAGATGTGGTACATATATACAATGGAATATTTGCCACAAAAAAGAATAAAATAATGCCATTTGCAGCAATATGGATGGACCTGGAGATTATCTCATACTAAGTGAAGGAAGTCGGACAGAGAATGACAAATATCATATGATATCGCTTATATGTAGAAACTAAAAATATTGATACAAATGAACTTATTTATGAAACAGAAACAGACTTATAGACTGAGAAAACAAATTTATGGTTACCAAAGGGGTAACATGGGGGGGGGGGAGGGATAAATTAGGAGGTTGGGATTAACACATACACACTACTATACATAAAATAATCAACTAGAACCTACTGTATAGCACAGGGAACTCTACTCAATACTCTGTAATAACCTATATGGGAAAAGAATTTGCAAAAGGATGTATGTATAACTAAATCACCTTACTCTACACCTGAAACTAACACATTGTAAATCAACTATACTCCAATAAAAAATAAAAATTAAAAAAAGAAAAAGTATAAGGTGATGTAGGAAGTAATGATGTAGAAGTTGCACCAAGTTATCCTGAATACCTAGCTAAGATAATTAATGAAGGTGTCTAAGCTAAACAACAGCTTTTCCACATAGACAAAACAGCTTTATATTGGAAGACTCTAGGACTTTTATAACTAGAGAGGAGAAGTCAATGCCTGGTTTCAAAGGGCAGGTTGACTCTCTTGTTAGGGGCTAATGCAGCTGGTGACTTCAAGTTGAAGCTAATGCTCTTCTACCATTCCCCAAATCCTAGGGCTCTTAAGAGTTATGCTACATCTACTCTGCCTGTGATCTATAAATGGAACAACACAGCCTGCCTGAGAGTACATCTGTTTACAACATAGTTTACTAAATATTTTAAGCTCACTGTTGAGACCTTCTGCTCAAAAAAAAAAAAAAGATTCCTTTCAGAATGTTATTGCTCATTGACAATGCACCTGGTCACCCAAGAGCTTTGATGGCGATGTATAATGAGATTAATGTTATTTTCATGCCTACTAATACAGCATCCATTCTGCAGCCCACGGATCAAGGAGTAATTTTGACTTTCAAGTCTTCTTATTTAAGAAATACATTTTGTAAGGCTATAAGGCCATAGACAGTGATTCCTACAATAGACCTGGGCAAAGGAAATTGAAAACATTCTGGAAAGGATTCACCATTGTAGATGCCATTAAGAACGTTCATTCATGATCCATGGGAAGAGTTCAACATAACATTTTGAGTATGGAAGAAGTTGATTCCAATTCTCATGGATGACTATGAAGGTTTAAATACTTCTAGTAGAGTAAGTAACTGCAGATGTTGTGGAAATAGCAAGAGAACTAGAATTAGAAGGAGAGCCTGAAGATTTGACTAAATTGCTACAATCTCATGATAAAGCTTTAATGAACGAAGAGTTCCTGCTCATGGATGAGCAAAGAAAGTGGTTTCTCGAGATGGAATCTACTTCTGGTGGAAATGCTGTGAAGGTTTTTGAAATGATAACAAAGGACTGAAAATATTCCATAAACTTAGTTGATAAACCAGCAGCAGGATTTGAGATGGTCGACTCCAACTCTGAAAGAAATTCTGTGGGTAAAATGCTATTGAGCAGCATTGCACGCTACAGAGAAATCATAAAAGTCAATCAATGTGGCAAACTTCACCGTTGCCTTATTTTAAGAAACTGCCACAGCCACTCCAGCCTTCAGCAACAACACCCTGACCAGTCAGCAGCTGTCAACACCAAGGCAAGACTCTCCATCAGCAAAAATATTATAACCCACTTAAGGTTCATATGATGGTTAGCATTTTTTAGCAACAAAATATTTGATATATACTTTTTTAGACTTAATGCTATTGCACATTTAACAGACTCCAGTACAGTGTAAACATGATTTTTATATTCAATGAGAAACACAAAAATTTGTGTGACTCACTTTATTTGCTTTATTGCTGTCGTCTGGAAGTGAACCTCCAGTATCTCTGAGGTATGCCCATAATTAGAAATGCAAATTGTTGTGCCTCGACCCAGACCTACTATATCAGAAAGTTTGAGGGGTAGAGTCAGTGAGGAAAGTCTCACAAGAGATTCTGTGCAAGAAAAAGTTTGAAAACCTCTGATGGAGAAGCAAAGTAACCAAGTCCACTGGGGAATGAGTACGGCATAACCCTCAAGCTCCTGCACTGAAAAGGTAGGGTTTGGAACTGCACAGGAATACGAAGTCAGGGGAATAAAAATGGAGCCTCTGTTCTTCAGAGGACCCCTAGAGTACTGAAGGCAGAAGCAAAGATAAAGGAAACACAGGGACAGAGACCAAGACGGCAGAGTAAGAGGATGCCAAATCCCCCATGAACACATCAAAAATACATCTACATGTGAAGCAGTTCTCAATGAAAACTAACTGGAGACTGGTAGAAATAATCTCTTACAACAAAGGTTGTAAGAAAGAGTCACACAGTGTCAGGTAGAAAGGGAAGAGAAGTTATAAGGTCAGTACCTGTTCCCATGGGAGGGTACTCAGAAGAGGTGGGGAATCCTCCCTGGGAGTGAGTAGTTAGAGCTATATATTGGGTGCCTCAGCCCTGGGGTCTGACAAGGGGAATACAAAGCCCGTGGGATGGTTGGACAGCCAGTGGAATTAACAGGAGGTCTGTAGGAAGTCTGGACTCCATTTGTGAGGAAGGTGCACATTCTTGGTTACTCCTGAAACAAGGTGAAAAGGGTGGATTGAAACTGCGCTGGATTCTGGCTGTTTCCTGCAACCACCCCAGTACATGCCCCAGCCTGAGTTGGGCACACTCTGGCCTCACTTGCTTCACAGTGCAGCTCCACACAGGGGTAAAGGCTCAGTTTTGAGGGACATAACTGGGTATAGGCGGGAACAGGGAGGGAGCAGCCAATAGTGGTGCTTACCAAGGCAGTACTTCGGAAGTGGTCCCAGACACCAGTGCTGTGACAGCCCGTCCCTAGACCCAGGCTGAGTGCTCACACCAGCCCCACCTGCTCTTTGGTGCAGCTCTACACTAGGATGAGGGCTAAAGCAGCTGAAGAGAGAGCTTAGTTGTGAAGGAAAAAGGCAGCTCGGTCCCAGTGCAGGATGTGAGCTGAGTGGGGGCAGTCATTTCTGGCCCTTATGGAGGCAGCACATCAGAAGAGGTCCTGGACTCTGACTGGGTCCAGAGGTACCACAGCCCATGCCTAGACCCACAGAGGGCACCTGCTCCAGCCCTTCTTGCTCCAGCATTGTTCTCCTCTGGAGTGAGGGTGCTGGTATTAGGAGGGGAAAGAGCATACACATAGAGGGAATGGAGCCAGCTCATACTCGAACCTCAGGGCTTCTGCTCCAGCAACTTGGGACTCGATCCCAGACCCAATAGGGTGGTGCTGACCACTGAGCAGAGGAGAAGCCCTAGATCACACTTGGCTCTGGTCCTAGCAACTTCATCTCCAGACCCATATCCTACCAATGTGTTAGTTTCCAGCACATTCTGGTGAAACACATGACTCATGCTCATGTCAGATCCAGCTCTCCCACTAAAGCCCCTGGACACATGTAGACTGTATAGGGATGCTCTCACAGAAGGACACTCCTTCAAGACCCCAACAGGTAACTCTCTCACCTAATTTCATAGAGACAGAGAAAGTTAAGCAAAATGAGAAGACAAAGGAATTTGTTTAAACTGAAAGAGAATAAGAGGAAACCCCTTAAAAAAAATCTAATAAAAGAGAGACAAATAATTTACCAGATAAAGAGTTCAAAGCATAAATAACAAGAATGCTAACTGAAGTAGGGGAAAAAAATAGATGAATAAAGTGAGGATTTTAACAAGGAACTAGAAAATATAAAGAGTCATTCAAAACCAAAGAATACAATAATTGAAATAAAACCCACACTATAAGGAATTAACATCAGACTAGGTGATACAGAAGAACTCACAGTGATCTGGAAGTAGAATAATGGAATTACCCAATCAGAACAGCAAATAGAAAACAAATATAAAAAATAGAACAGCTTAAAGGACCTCTGAGACAATATCACATGTTCCGACATTCACATTATAAGGGTCCCAGAAGGAGAAGAGAGAGAAAGGGGTTGAAACTGTATTTGATGAAATCATGGCTGAAAACCTCCCAATCCTGAAGAAGGAAACAGATATTCAGGTATAGGAAGCACAGAGGGTTTCAAACAGATGAACCCAAACAGATCCACACTAAACATATCATAATTGAAATGGCAAAAGTTAAAAATAAAGGGGCAATTCTAAAGGCAGCAAGAGAAAAACAAACAGTCATATACAAGGGAACTACAATAAGGTTATCAGCTGATTTTTCTATATAAATATTGAATATACCATGTCACTCCCTTCTGGCCTGCAAAGTGCTGAAGGGGAAAAACCTGCCACCTAGGATACTCTACCTAGCAAGAGTATCATTTAGAATAGAAGGAGAGATAAAGAACTTCTTAGACATGCAAAACTACAAAAGTTCATTGACACTAAACCAACCTTAGAAAAAATGATAAAGTGTCTCTAAGTGGAAAAGAAAAGGCCATTACAAGAAGTAAGTTGATAGGAAAGGAAACATCCCAATAGTAAAGGCAAAGTTAGATAAAGGCTGAGGATCAACCACTAAAATAAGCTAGTACAAAGATTAAAATACAACTAAAAAATTGTAAAATCAACTGTAAAATAATCAATAAAGGGACAAACATAAAGATGTAAAATGTGATATCAAAAATACAAAATGTGGGGAATAAAAAATGTAGATCTTTTAGAATATGTTTGAATTTAAATGACTACCTGTTTAAAACTAGTAAATATAGGTCAACATATATGAATCCCATGGTAACCACAAATCAAAAAGCTACCATCATTATACGAAACTAGAAAGGAACACACATATCACTATAAGAAAATCATCAAACTACAAGGAAAGAAACTAAAAGAAGAAGGAAAAAATAGAGAATAACTACAAAATCAACCAAGAAACCATTAACAAAATGGCAATAGGTACATATCTATCAATAATCATCACTTTAAATGTCAATTGACTAAATGCTCCAATGAAGTACATAGGGTGGCTGTTTGGATAAAAAAAACAAGACCCATTTCTGTTTACAGGAGACTCATTTCAGAGGTAGTAACACACACAGACTGAAATTCAGGGAATGAGAAAAGACATTTCATGCAAATGTAAATGACAAGAAAGCTAGGGTAACTACTCAGCTCAAATAGACTACAACAAATCTATAACAAAAGACAAAGGGAATTATATAATAGTGAAGGGATCAATACAAGGAGAGTATAACATTCATTAATATATATGCATCTAATACAGGAGCACTAAATATATAAAGCAAATATTAACATACATAAAGTTAGAAATTGATAATGATACAATAATGAGTAGGGGACTTAACACCCCACTTACATCATGCTCAGATCATCCAAACAAAAAAATCAATTAGGAATCAGTGGTCTTAAATGACATTAGACCACCTGGCCTCAATATTTATACATAGGACATCCCATCCAAAAACAGCAGAATACACACATTATATATAAGTGCTGTGGAACAGTCCCCAGGATGGATCATATACTAGGCCACAAACAAGACTCAACAAATTTAAGATACTAGAAATCAATTACCTGAAGAAAAATGGGCAAAGCGCAAACACGTGGAGACTAAACAACACGCTACTAAAAAACCAATGAGTCAATGAAGAAATTAAAGAGGAAATCACAAAATACCTTGATATAAGTGAAAATGGAAACACAGCTCTCAAAAATCCATGAAATGCAACAAAAGCAGTCCTACAAGGGAAGTTTATAGCAATACAGGCTTACCTCAAGAAACAAGAAAAATCTCCAATAAACAACCTAACCTACCATCTAAAGGAATTAGAAAGAGAAGAACACACAAAGCCAGCAGAATGAAGAAAATGATAAAGATCAGAGAGGAAATGAATAAAATAGAGACCAAACAAAATAATAGAAAAGATCAATTAAACCAAGAGATTTTTTTTGAAATGATAAACAAAATTGAAAAACCTTTAGTCAGACTCATAAGAAAAAAAAGAGTGAGGACCCAAATTAACAGGATAAGAAATAAAAGAGGAGAAATAACAATTGATATCACAGAGATACAAAAAATAATAAGAATGCTATGAACAGTTATATGCCAACAAATTGGACAACCTAGAAAAATGGACAAATTTCTAGAAACACAACCTTCGAAGACTGAATCAGGAAGAAACAGACAATGTGAATAGACTTATTACTAGTAGTATAATTGAATTTATTAAAAAAAAAAAAAAAACTCCCAGCAAAGAAAAGTCCAGGACTGGATGGCTTCCCAGGGGGAATTCTACCAAACATATAAAGAAGAACTAATACCTATCCTTTTTAAACTATTCCAAGAATTGAAGAGGAGGGAATACTTGCAAATTCACTCTATGAGGTCAGCATTACCTTGATACCAAAACCAGACAAAGACAGTACAAAAGAAGAAAATTACAAGCCAATATCTCTGATGAATATAGATGCAAAAATTCTCAGCAAAACGATGATACATCATAATCAAGTACGATTTATTCCAGAGATGCAAGGATGGTTCATACTTGAAAAATCGATGTGATACATCTCATTAACAAAAGGAAGGATAAAAATCACATGATCATCTCAGTAGATGTAGAAAAGGCATTTAACAAAATTCAACATATATTCATGATAAAAACTCTCATCAAAGTTGGTACACAGAAAACATATCTCAACACAATGAAAGTCATTTATGACAAACACACAACTAAAATCATACTTAATGGTGAAAAGCTGAAAGCCTTTCCTCTAAATTCAGGAATAAGACAAGGATGCCCATTCTCACCACTTCCATTTTACATAATATTGTAAGTCCTAGACACAGCAATTAGACAAGGAAAATAAATAAAAGACATCCAAATTGGAAGGGAAGAAGTAAAACTGTCACTAGTTGCAGATGATAGGATACTATATATAGAAAACTCAAAAATCTCCATCAAAACACAATTAGAACTAATAAATGAATTCAGTAAATTTGCAGGATACAAGATTGATATACAGAAATCTGTTGCTTTTCTATACACTAATAATGAACTATCAGAAAGACAAAATTTTAAAAATCCCATTTGAAATTGTATTAAACAGAATAAAGTACTGAGGAATAAATTTAACCAAGGAGGTGAAAGACATATACTCTGAAAACTATAAAATGTTGAAGGAAATTGAAGAGGATAAAAAGAAATGGAATGATATTCTCTGTTCCTGCATTGGAAGAATTAATACAGTTAAAATATCCATTCTAGCGAAAGCAATATGGATTTAATGCAATTCCTATCAAAATACCCATGATATTTTTCACAGAACTAGAACAAATACTCCTAAAATTTATATGTAACCACAAAAGCCTCTCAATTGCCAAAGCAATCTTGTGGGGAAAAAAAGAGTAAGAGCAAAGCTGGAGGTATCATACTCTCTAACTATACTAAAAAGCCACAGTAATCAAAAGAGCATGGTACTGGCACAAAAACAGACACATAGATCAATTGAATAGAATAGACAGCCCAGAAATAAACCCATGTACTTATGAACAATTAATCTATGGCAAAGGAGGCAAGAATATACAATGGGGAAAAGACAGCCTCTTTAAGAAGTGGTGCTGGGAAAACTGGAGAGCTACATGTCAAATAATGAAATTAAAACATTTCTTCACACCATATGCAAAAGCAAACTCAAAATGGATTAAAGACCTCAATGTCTTTAATAACCATAAAACTCCCAGAAGAAAATATAGGCAAAATATTCTCTGACATAAATCATAGCAATATATTTTTTTGACTCTGTCTCCTCAGGCAAAGGAAAGAAACAAAAGCAAAAAAAAAAAAAAAAAAAAAATGAAATGGGACCTTTTGCACAGCAAAGGAAACCGTTGACAAAACAAAAAGATAACCTTGTAAATGGGAGAACAGGATAGAAAGCCCAGAAATAAACCCACACGCTTATGGTCAATTAATCTATGACAAAAGAGGTAAGAATATACAAAGGAGAAAAGACAGCTTCTTCAATAAGTGGTGCTGGGAAAACTGGACAGCTACATGTAAAAGAATGAAATTAGAACATTCTCTAACACCATACACAAAAATAAACTCAAAATGGATCAAAGACCTAAAAGAAAGGCTGGACACTATAAAACTCTCAGAGGCAAACATAGGAAGAACACTCTCTGACACAAATCACAGCAAGATCTTTTTGGATCCACCTCTTAGAGTAATGAAAATAAAAACAAAAATAAATAAGTGGGACCTAATTAAACTTAAAAGTTTCTGCATAGCAAAGGAAACCATAAACAAAATGAAAAGACAACCCACAGAATGGGAGAAAATATTTGCAAACAAAACAACCAACAAAGGATTAATCTCCAAAATATACAAACAGCTCATGCAGCTCTATGTCAAAAAAACAAAAAAACCCAATCAAAAACTGGGCAGAATATCTAAATAGACATTTCTCCAAAGAAGGCATACAGATGGCCAAAAAGCACATGAAAAGATGTTCAACATCGCTAATTATCAGAGAAATACAAATCAAAACTGCAATGAGGTATCACTCCACACACATCAGAATGGCCATCATCAAAAAGCCCACAAACAGTAAATGCTGGAGAGGGTGTGCAGAAAAGGGGATCCTTTTGCACTGTTGGTGGGAATGTAAATTGGTACAACCACTGTGGAGAACAGTATGGAGGTTCCTTAAACAACTAAAAATAGAACTACCACATGATCTAGCATTCCCACTCCTGGTCATATATCTGGAGAAAACCATAATCTGAAAAGATACCTACACCCCCAGTGTTCATTGCAGCACTACTTACAATAGCCAAGACATAGAAGCAACCTAAGTGTCCATTGACAGAGGAATAGATAAAGAAGATGTGATACATATATACAATGGAATATTACTCAGCTCTAAAAAAAGAATGAAATAATGCCACCTGCAACAACATGGATGGACCTAGAGATGATCATACTGAGTGAAGTAAGTCAGACACTCATATATCACTCATATGTGGAATCTAATTTTAAAAAAAATGATACAAATGAACTTAGGTACAAAACAGAAACAGTCTTACAAATACCAAAAACAAACTTACGGTTACCAAAGGGGAAACATGGTGGGTGGGATAAATCAGGAGCTTGGGATGAACATACACAGACTACTATAAATAAGATAAATAACCAACAAGGACATATTATAGCACAGGGAACTCAATATTCTGTGATAACCTATAAGAGAAAAGAATCTAAAAATGAATGAATATATGTATATGCATAACTGAATCACTTTGCTGTACACCTGAAACTAACACAACACTGTAAATCAACTATACTCCAATAAAATTAAAAAACAAACAAAAAATCAAATCAGACCTAATTCAACTTAAAAGTTTTTGCACAGCAAAGGAAACCATTGACAAAACAAAAATATAACCTAGGGAATGGGAGAAAATATCTGCAAATGTTATGACCAATAAGGGGTAATATGCAAAATACATAAACAGCTCATACAATTCAATTAATAAAAAAACAATTTAACAATGGCAGAAGACCTGAATAGACATATTTCCAAAGAAGATATACAGATGGCCAACAGGCACATGGAAAAGATATTCACCATCACTAATCATCAGAGAAATGCAAATCAAAACCACCATGAGATATCACCTCACACCTGTTCAAATGGTTATAATCAAAAAGTCTATAAATGACTAATGTTGGCAAGGATGTGAAAAAAGGCAACCCTAGCACACTGTTGGTGGGAATATAAATTGGTACAGCAACTATAGAACATTGTATAGAGGTTCCTCAAAAAACTAAAAATAGAACTACCATAGGATCCAGCAATTCCTTTCCTGGGTATATATCCGAAGAAAGTGAAAACACTAATTTGAAAAGACAGATGCACCCCAAAGTTCATAGCAGCATTATTTTTAGTAGCCAAGATATGGAAGCAACCTATGCATCCATCAACAAATGAATGGATAAAGAAATGTGATATGTATATACAAGGGAATATTACCTCAGTCATACACAAATAAAATGAAATTCTGCCATTTGCAACAACATGGATGGAGCTAGAGGGTATTATGCTTAGTGAAATAGGTCAGACAGATGCTCTATGTTATCACTTTTATGTGGAATCTGAAAAATAAAACAAATGAGTATAACAAAACCAAAACAGACTCACAGATATAGACAACAAACCAGTAGTTACCAGTGAGGAGAGGGAAGGGGGGGTTGTGTAACATAGGGGCAGGGGATTAAGAGATCCAAACTACTATGTATAAAATAAATAAGCAACAAGGATGTATTTTACAGCACAGGAAAATACAGCCATTATTTTATAATAACTTTAAATGGCATATAATGTATAAAATATTGAATCACTATTGTATAACTAAAACTAATACAATATTTTAAATCAACTATACCAGTAAAATATTATAACAAGACACATATAGTGTAACAACTCACATTTTTCCCTATGGATTCTCTACTACTAAGTATTTCTAAGAACAAGAATTCCACACATACAGGAAAGTATTTGTTGTTATTAACTGATAAATAAAAATGAACAAAAGTGGGAAAAAAAGAAAGGGAAACACAACCTTAGGGCATGCACAGCCAACTCCTGCCATCAAGAACACCCTAGACAGGAAGGTATTGATAATGGTGCTGGTTAAGTTCTGAGAGCAGAGCAGAGCAAAGCAAAGCATTTTTATGAGTAGCTGCAGGATTCCAGAAGTCTAAGATCTACCCTGGCCCCAGGCACAGGCTGACTCATCCCTGTTCTTCACTCTCGGAGTGAGTGCCATGCTGAGAATGGCAGGGCTATTTTACTGTCAGCTCCTTGCAGAGAGGGTTATTCTCTCCTTACCTGAAGGAAAAGCGTGAAGCCTTTAGTTTCCCTACTGTGGCCACCTTGCTCAGTTTCTGGGCAAAGGCTTATACGAGGCCAGATCAAATGGCCGGTATTCCAGACAATTTCAAGGCAAAAAAATCTTCTACGCTTTACCCAACTTCCTCGTCACAGCTCTTTGGCCCTGACTTTAATATGAATGGTGGGTGACTGCTTATAGTTTCTATTTCTCTACCCATCTCTGTAATTCCCAGAAAAACTCAAGACCTGGTTTTGCTCAGGTCCTCAGTATTATATTTACTTTCAGGATGAATGCTTTTCTTTTTAGTTTACCTTTCTTTTTAATTAAACAAAAATAACAACAAAACAGAAAAACAAAAACAAACCCTCTGAATGAGGCCCAGAAATGAAATCTGGCCTTTATAGCTTTTCTCTTTCTCCCACTGGATTTTCCAGCTACTAATGACAGTAGTAGTAGTAGGTAAAGGTGTAGGTACAGGAGTAAATCGCAAATCCTGTCTCTTCACTTGAAACTGGCACCTCAATTCTTTCCACCCAGGAAAATGGGCAGCTAAGCTTCCAGCATGCCTCTCTGAAGCTTTTTTGTGCCTACATTATAAGAACACACATAGCCCCAGAGGCCGAGTGTCTGACATCATCATCATCAGGACCCATCATTTTACTTCTGTGTTAGCTCCCATGTGATCCTACCTCTCTTGCTCCTTCAGGTTCTCACCTTTACTTTCCTGAACCTTTACTTCAGCCTAAGTGGTATCTCTCCATTTAGCCTTGATCTCCCCAGTCTGTCCATCATGCTGTCAATCAGACCACGATTAGGCCACACCAATCCTAAATGAAAAAATCTCTCGTGATCCTCAGCTGCTCACTTGCTCCTGATATTCTAATCTCAACATTCACTTCATATTTCCTTTAATATATATTGTTATGCTTCTGTTTCTTTGTTCTTGTTTTCCCTCTGTTTGGAATTCACCTTCCCCACACCTCTACTTGGATAAATTTCTCATCCTTTAATGTTTCCTTCAAAGTTCACCTACTCTGTGAAGTCATTCCCTATTGCTTTCTGCATCCTCCCAGAATACAGAGCATACTTCCCCTTCGTATGTTCCCTCAACAAATACATTGTTCATGACTCTACCATGGCATGACAGGTGGTTAACTGTGTATCCATTTCCCCATTCATCTCCATGATCTCCAATATAAATGTAACCACTCATACTAAAGTGCTGCATTTCCTAGAAACTAATAAAGCTGAGACCACTCTGTCTTTCCATGTAGTACAGATAGAAAACAAAAATGTCCCCATAAGGCCCTGGACAGATTTATGAAAGGAAAAGCCACAGATGGGTATCTATGAAAAGAAATTGGGCTGTAACTAGGATTTAGGGATCAAGCCCAGCGAGAGAACCATTTTTCACTCTGGGTTTCTGAGATCTGGATAATGCTGGAGGAACGTGGGTTCCAAACAATTCAGCAATTATTCTGTGCCTAATCAACTAAGGGGTCTAAAGGTGCACAAAATCATTGCCACTGTCAAGGAAGCACATGGCATCTAAGCAAAGCCCAAATCCATTTGCGCTAGCCTCGCTCTATCATTGAACTCCATTCAGCTGTGGACATGTCTCAAGGCCACTTTTGTCCATTGGCATGAAACATCAGCTAACCTGATGTACTGATTCTCAAGGGGGAAAGCACTTTGACTTTGTTTCTTTCAACAGTATGCCTTGACCCTTTGTTGGCTTGTGTGATTCTGCTTGTGTGATTCTTTTTTCTTTGAATTTGAAACATCAAGGGCATGATTAAAAAGCTAGGACTTTGTATCTTAACCTTGATTCTACTCCTTAGCCTCTAAGATGATGCCATTATAATAGTTCACTTTGATGCTTAAGTACTGGAAATATTTCTTATCAAATCAGAATAGAATACTTACAACTGAAAATAATGGAAACAAACAAAGAGGATCGCAAATAAGTTCATGTTTTGAGGATGATCTACAGAATTTGATTCAGGGTTTCAGTTCAGCTCCTAAAGCCAGACCTCCTCCCCGCCCACAACCTCTTGGAAGCTATGCTATTAATGGGTAATTATCTTTTTGAAAAGACTTATGTAGAGAACTCTGCCCAGTACTTTATTCATAAAGGAGTGCAGTGGTGGTGGAGGTGCATTATATTAACAAAATAAGAGGACAGGAATTGTTCCTTTCCTGTGGCAATGTCGGTCTGATTTCCAGAAGTCTTTGGAGGTACTTTAGGTGTCAAAGCAGAATAAGTCAACTTAGCCTGCTTGGATTATTAGCCCCACCAACTAATGAAGCTTTGGAAAATTCTTAATGATTGGTAAGTGCCCTGCTTTATCATGGACTTAAATAAAACAACAACTGAAAAATAAATTTCGGTTTCATACTCAACTAAAGTCCCTTGCCTGTTCCAGGTACTGGGGATCTAGAAAGCCTAAAAAGGATTTGGGGTCAGGTCGTGAGCCTCCTCAAAGGTTTAGCAAAACAATATTTTCTAGAAAAGAACTAGTAAAGGGATTCATCTTCATTTTGCTGGCTGAATGGAGACCTAATTACCAACCTCTCCCATAAGCCTTTCTCAACTATTCTAACTCACAACAAGCTTTTCCGTCTCTCAAAAACTTTTGCTCTGGGAATTCCCTGGCAGTCCAGTGGTTAGGACTCTACGCTCTCACTGCGGAGGCCCCAGGTACCATTCCTGGTCAAGGAACTAATCCCACAAGCTGCGCGGCGTGGCCAAAAAACCCCAAAACTTTAGCTCTTGAGTCAGTGGCACATGCTTAAATATCGTACTTAATAACTTGAAAACTTCTTGAGGGAATGTCCTACCCAGTCATTAACATAGTACTGAGTTGAGCATTGAGCTCAGCCAAGTTGCATTGACTGATTACTTAATTGGTTTTTATAAATGTCAACAGATGTCATCGGTAGAGGGTTACAGGACATGTAGCAAGATGAGAAAACTATAAAATTTGAGGCAAGTAGAATTCAAATCCCAGCTTACACATTTATATCTTGTGATATTAAGCGTACATTACTTCCCCTAAAACTTAGAAACTCAGTTTCTTCATCTTTCAGAGTTGTGCTATATTAAGTGGGACGCTGTTGTTAAATTACAGGATGCTTGGCATATAGGAGGTACTTAACAACTGGGGGCAATGGACCTAAGTTTAAATGTGGGGAACTATATTTATGTATAAGGGGAAAAATGGGTGTTATGGGCTAATGATCTAAACACCTGGTAAAAGAGTTTTCCTAAATAGGTGCCCCTAGGTCTGTGGCAGGTGTGACAGACTTGAAGGCAGGTGAATGAATTGGGGGACTTTTCAAGGTCCATTTCTACTGTGTTTCCAGGGAACACTCTTGAGTTTATCAGGAGACCAGCTCTCTACAAGGCTACTAAGCAAGTAATTTCTCAGAGTTCCCATGCCCGTAAGCCAAATATTAAACAATCCCATCCCAATGGGACATAAAAATACAATGTTAAGAGCTACAGGAAAGCAATATCAAAGGAAAATGAATAGGCAAGATCAACAAAAGAAGAAATAAAGCACAAGGAAATCAAACACTTCAATAGGCCCATTTTGCAAAGTATAAAGCAAAACTAGTTGATGACAGAATTTTGTTTTCAGAAGCATTCAACTCACTTCCAAACAGCTTAACGTAAGGAATAGCCCAGCACTGAGAACGACAAAGAAGACATCATTTGGCCAGACGGCCTCGTACTATCATTATTGTGTTCAGAATGTATCAGAAGCCCGCCTGTCTCTGACCACTGCAAGCAAGTGTCTGAGCCTTGCTTTTCTGGATGATGTCACCAGAAGAGTGAGCAAGTTCGTGCAGGTGATCATTTCAGAGAAAGAGAAGTTTTAATCAGCAGGACTGTAGAAGTGAGGGTTGAGGGCTCATTAAAGCTCTCACCCAGCTGACCTTAAAGGCACTGCCAGCTCTCAGCGGGAGGACTAACATCGACTTCTCTGCCCTGCTCCCCCCTCCCCCCGCCCCCGGGGTTCAGCAGTCTCTTTGCAACCCTATACCTCACTTTTCATTCCAAGCAGGTCTGCCTGCCACTCAGCAGCATCATTAGCTGTAGCTAGGATTAGAACAGGAGAAGTCTTTTCAGGAATCACGGGAGACCCATGACTCAACCACCTGGGGGAAAGACATGGGGAGGGAGAGCAGAGGGGGAGGGAGAGAAAGAACAGTGACAATCTCCGCGGCACCACATTAGCCTCACCTTGCAGGAACAGACAGTACACCTGTCTTCTTTCAGAGTCCACACCTGCCCATTGTGCTTCAGTCCTCCTTCGTGGGGGCAGTCACCAGAGCAGGAGGGCCCAGAGGGACAGAGGCAGTCGAAGCCCCCTGCCAGGTTGATGCAGGCAGAATCATTCCAACAGGTATGAGTTCTTAAGGCACACTCATCAATGTCTGCAATGAAGAAAGCACGGAGCTTCAGAGTCCAGTCAAGATGATCATTAGAAAATAATCATCACTTGTAATAGCATTAGTTAACATTATTGAGTGTTTGCCTTGTGCCAAGTACTGTGCCAAGCTGTTCACATGCAGCTGAGGCTCATATAAGTTAAATAACATGTTCACTGTCAGATAGCTAATAAGTGGCCAGTCTGGGACTCAAACCCACAGCTGTCAGACTCTAATTACTAAATTATCCAGGAGCAACTCTGAACTGCTTTTAGGATATTCTCAAGAACTATACCATCCAGAGGCCATAAATACTGCTAATTCGTTAACAGTATGGATACACCCATGGAGATCTGGGTCTTACAGAAAAAGTGTGAATAGATTAGCCACTGAGTAGGAAGGAGTGGGCAATTAGGGCAAAACGAGTGAGCAATTAGGGCAACCCTGAGCCAATTAGGCTGCCTCCAGATCCTGGGGCCAAGGTTGAAAGAAAAGGAAATAATTCTTGGAGGATGCCTTTCCTAATCAAAAACTCACCACCCTAATGGCTAGCAACATTTTTGCTCACACAAGAAAACGTCTCAGAGGTACAGTTAGGATATGGCATGAATGCTGATGAAAGACACCATATATTTTGCTGTTTTTCATTGACAGCCAAGTATGGAAGGAAAACATAAATCCAGTAGCCCTCCCTGACATTCAGGGCTCTGGTGACCTTAACATCTCAAACACATAGCTGTCCAGCCCTAGTTTGAGTCCTTTCCCTGCAGACAATCTATTACTGCACAAGGCAGCCTATTCTATCTTTGAATAACTCTTTTAGAAATGTCTTCCTTTTGAATTATGGTTTTCTCAGGGTATATGCCCAGTAGTGGGATTGCTGGGTTGTATGGTAGTTCTGTTTTTAGTTTTTTAAGGAACCTCCAAACCGTTCTCCATAGTGGATGTATCAATTTACATAATTCAAAAAGAGTTATGTACCACAATGTTCATTGCAGCTCTATTTACAATAGACAGGACATGGAAGCAACCTAAGTGTCCATCGACAGATGAATGGATAAAGAAGATGTGGCACATATATACAATGGAATATTACTCAGCCTTAAAAAGAAATGAAATTGAGTTATTTGTGCTGAGGCGGATGGACCTAGCGTCTGTCATACAGAGTGAGGTAAGTCAGAAAGAGAAAGACAAATACTGTATGCTAACAGATATATATGGAATCTAAAAAAAAAAAAAAAAGGTTCTGATGAACCTAGGGGCAGGACAGGAATAAAGATGCAGACATAGAGAATGGACTTGAGGACACGGGGAGGGGGAAGGGTAAGCTGGGACGAAGTGAGAGAGTGGCATGGACATATATACACTACCAAATGTAAAATAGATAGCTAGTGGGAAGCAGCCGCATAGCACAGGGAGATCAGCTCGGTGCTTTGTGACCACCTAGAGGGGTGGGATAGGGAGGGTGGAAGGGAGACGCAAGAGGGAGGAGATATGAGGATATATGTATATGTATAGCTGATTCACTTTGTTATAAAGCAGACACTAACACACCATTGTAAAGCAGTTATACTCCAATAAAGATGTTTAAAAAAATGTCTTCCTTACATTGAAATAAAATATATTATCTAGTACCTTCTACTTAGGTACTAGTTCTGAGGTCACTCAAGCAAAGTCTACTTGATTTTTCTTATGACAATTTTTAAGGTATTTGAAAACATTAGCCATTTGTCTATCATGTCATTTGTCTTCTCCACTGATTAATCTACTGCCAAGTCCTTCAAATATCTTTCAGGTGACAATGTTGAGTTCAACACATTTTTACTGAAAGTCTCCCATGCACCAGGGTTCTTTGCACACTGGTACTATAAATGTTGGCAACGACTTATAAGACACTGTCCTCATGAAGGTGATAAAGGAGGAACACAGCAGTATATATATATAACTGTTGGTAGGCTACTGAATGGTAGGCTTGACTCCTATGGTAGGTGAGAATAGGAACAGTATAAATTAACGTACTCTTCATCCTAAAATTCATGTTAAATATGTATAAAATTGTAGGCATTTGTTTAAGAATTATGGAACTAAATTACAGAAAAATAATTTAAGTGCCATTTCCCCCTAAAGTGCTCAAAGGCATAATATCAATTTTACTGCTAATATATATATATACATATATATATTTATAATATACTATATACATAGTTTCAAAGTTTTTCAGCATTCTTTTTCACAAGTCATGTCATATAATTGCAGGATAGGAATAGTTGTTTTCACTTTACAAAAGAAGAAACTAAGTTACAGAGATGGCTAAGTGGTCACACAACTAGTATCTGTTAGAGCAAAGACTGTGTCCTGGGCCTTCTGAAAGGTGCACTGGAGTTCTTTCCACTACACTGTGCCAACTCAAGGTCTAAAGGCTTCTTTCAGCATACTAGAATATTCTGTGGTTTTATATACTTTCAACTAATTTGCCCTCTAGATATTGCAACTCATTTTCAAAGATAAAATATTACATGGATCCTCTTCAGCATTTTGAGCTGAAATTCTGAGAATGATACAATATGATTACTCAAAGTTTGGTAGAATTTAAAACTATTGTGACTTAAAAATAATGGAAACAAATGACCTGTCTTCCCTTACTGACTGCATGCACTATATTGGTATAAAACTTGGTTTCACAGCCGTGGTACAAAGCAGAAGATGTTAAGGAATTCCAACAATATTTCTAAGACCTAGTTCATTATAAGATTTATTATTTTTGTCTTTGTTCTACCAATTGTAGGCTCAGTCAAGACATTTAGTTAATGAATAATTATTCCTCCTTTGAAAACTGTGGAAATGATCCCAAATTATGCTATCTAGATTCCAAGTCAACTACAATCAGACTTCAATTACTTCCTCATTATTCCTGGTCAACACATAGACCATATGGTGCTCTCACCTAGAAGCCTCTCTTATCTTCCCAGCCTTCTTCCTCTACTCCAATTCTTCCCAACAAAAAGTAGCATCGGGCTTCTCTGGTGGCGCAGTGGTTGGGAGTCCGCCTGCCGATGCAGGGGACACGGGTTCGTGCCCCGGTCTGGGAGGGTCCCACGTGCCGCGGAGCGGCTGGGCCCGTGAGCCCTGGCCGTTGAGCCTGCGTGTCCGGAGCCTGTGCTTCGCAACGGGAGGGGCCGCGACAGTGAGAGGCCCGCGTACCGCAAAAAAAAAAAAAAAAAAAAAAAAAAAAAAAGTAGCATCGAATGCGGGAGTCAGGAGGTCACTCATGTTTGAAACTCTCCTACTAATTGAGTGCTTACTATGTACCAGTCATTTTGCACATCACACTGTATGTCCTTGGTCACATTATTAAGTCTCTCTGACCCTCAATTATCAGCTGTATAAAACCATACCCACCTAATCTATTGTCTTTTGAAAATAAAACCAGATAACATAATAAGTACTCAAAAATATTTGTTTCTTGATTTAATGAATGTGAATGATTAAGATCAAGTTCAAGCCCTACCTCCTCAGTTAAGCATCTCCCAATATGATGCCAGTTTATAGTAATTATTCACCTTCTCTGAACACTCACTGCAATGATAGTTGGTGGTACATGGCTTACTGTTTAGGTATATGCTATCTTGGAACAATACTAAAGTGGTATTTTTGCACTATTCTCACTCCTCAATTTTTGCTGAAAGTAACAAAACATTGTTTTATACTTCTCTCATCACATTTATAATCTAGTTTGTATCTCTAGGAGATACAGATAGAGAGTAACTTGATGATAGCTAGCTAGGTGGCTCATCACATATATAATCATAAAAATAACATTCAGATTTCTTTGAACTCAGTTCAGGTTTTCATCCTTATCACCAGGACTATTGCATTAGTCTCCTATCTGGTCTCAACTGACTCCACACACTTCTCACTCTAATTCAGTGATTTTTTTGACTGTGGGCACAATGGAAATATTTGGAGATTGTGGGCAAAATATAAATATTTGGCGAGCCTTTTAAAAGTACTGAAGCCCAGGCTTACCACCACTAGAACTGGATTTAATTGACATAAATTAGGATCCAGACATCTGGGCTCTGTTCAGCCAGAGGAGAATCATTGCTCTAAATACCCTCTACAGGGTAGTGGCGTTCTAAAAATCAAACCTGTCCGTGTCATTCCTCTGTCTGCCACTTCTCTGTGGTTCTCTGATGCTTATAATAGAAAGTTCAATCTCTCCTGGCATACATATAAGCCCCGATTTAGTACTTCAGTTTTTACCTTCTGTCTCTTCCCCTTTCTCTTCAAAAGCAATGGGTGACCTACAAACAGACCATGGTGTTTCCTCTGCCTGTGCCTTGGAACATGCCTTTTCTAATTATGGGAGTACTCCCCCCACCCATCTCTGTTTCTTAGCCCCTATGGGATGGGTGGGGTATAAATTAATTGATAAGGTAAGCATTTCCCTTCCTGTGCTATCTTCACTCCCATGCATTCTTCAAGATCAAGACCAAGCATCACCATCCCTCATTCTGCAAGACAGTCACTATTGACTTTTTGCTTTCTCTGTACCTTGCACACACACCATGCTATCCTTGCATTCATCTCTTGGGAGCGCCATGTTTAATTTATCCATGGCGCATAGATAGATGGTGAGCTCATTGAGGGCAGGGACTAAGTCTTTTTCCTTTTTCTCTTCTCAGTACCAAGTACAACAAAATATACTGTGGATGTGCAATGTATTTATTTAACTTACTTAAATCCAGGAATTTTACAGACCAATACTACTATAAAGCCTACTTTGCCAAAATTTGGTCTTTGGGGTGTTCAATAAGCATAAGACACAACCGCAACCCTTCCCTTCAGGGAACACATTTTATTGTTGACTTTTCATCAGGAAAAGCTCTTGGGTCTAGTTCAAAGTACAACAAATTCAGTGTGGTTTCAGTAGTAACCACACTGAAATAGGAAGGCCACCTTTCCTCCTCCCTGCACATCCCAGTTTCCTGTCAAATGCTTAAGGGGACAAGGGCAGAGAAAGACTCATCAACAAATCACCCCAGGAAGTATCTGGAAGATTAATTGCAACAGATCCACAACCAGTGGCTACAAAAGGATCTTTAATTTATGGTCTCCTCTAAAATAACCTCTAAATTGTCAATTAATGCCCAGCTATAATATGCTACTTTAACATTTGTTTATTTTGCATTTACAAAGTTACAAACATATTGGCAGTGTTTTCCTCTCATAAATTAAGAAACCTGAGCAAAAAGACGAACACACTTAGGGTGCACAATAAAAACAGGGTTCAAAACCTGGATTTGCTTTTGCTGCTCCAGAATGAAAAGATTTCACAGTTGAATATAGGACCGTATTGCCTACAGAATTCCATGTAATTGCTTTACTTATGACGCAGAAATCTAATTCTGCTTCCATACAATTTAACAGATTTATGGAAAGCCAGATGTTAGCAATTATGGAAACTGACATTATTCATATTCTTGGTAATACAGACCTGTTTGCTCTGCACAAAGCCAGCTTAATCTATTATACATATCCCAAGGCATCCAAAGGGAAGAGGCACCCTATTTACATATTGCAACTGTTGTTCTCTGCTGAGCAAACACAAAGACATTCACCCATGATACTTACCCAAATCATCAGACAGGCCTCCAGTGACAGAGAGGCAATGAAACAAAACTCAGGCAAAATATTCCATACTCAAATCTATAACCATTAAAGTGTACTTGTTTTTTCTTATTGTAAGTAATGGCTCTCTGTGATTTCCCTGTGTTTCTCCTTGTAAATTCATTATTTAAATGCCCCATGCTAGGATGAGAACATTTTCAATAAAATCCCACAGCTAGGCTTACATTAGAACTAACTTTCTTGCACTGACGTTTTCACACTTTCTGAGAACTATTACTATTGTACTCAATTTTGCCTAAAAAAAATCTAGTTGTGCCTAGATGATCTTTGTTCTTTAATTTCAAGTTCTTAGGTTACTTGCACATGTAAAAAAAAGTACAATTCAGAGATGTTTATATCAACAGCAATCAAACCAATCCCAACCTAGCTCCAAACAATTTTCCTAGTCTTCAAGAAAAAAAGCCTCTGCAGAACTTTTAATAGCATAACAACTGTAATGGTACCTGCCTCAGGAGCTGAAACTTCTACAAGTTGATTTGAGAGATCAAGGGAAACAATTTTTTCCAATGGTTTGGTAGCAGTTAGGTCAAAGGAATGATCTTTTTCATTACCCCATCTTCTTCCTTGAATAACTTCTGCAACACATCTAGACTTACTTTCAAACTCCAGACAGGTGATATGTCAGAAAACAAAATTTAACCTGGGGTTTGAATATCCAGCTGTGTGTGTTCTGACTTGGAAGTCATTACCAGACATTAGCAGCTTGGAAATGAGAACAGAGCTTGGGGGTTTATTAATGATAGACAAGATAGAGCACAGATGCCACTCCCATAGCTAAAGCAGCATTGCTTCTCTTACAGTGGCAGAGAGAAAACTGCAGGGGAAAATATACATACTGCACGTCAGCAAAATAAGTGAAAGAAACACGTAGAGAAAATACGAGGTCTGAGATGGCTTGCAAAATACAATGTTAATGAAATTTTAAGCATAGGAAGTTTCAGGCCCAGAACAAGAGAGGTGACAGCCATGCTCTATGTGTGCCAGTCACATCACACTTTGGTATCACGTTCCCTTTAGAGCACAGACTGTTAAGAGTAGGGCTGAAATACTTAGGACACATCAGAAGGCGTCCACCAGCATAGTGAAGGGCTCAAACTCATCTCAACTGAATGAAACATGAGGCGTTCAGCCTGAAAGGTAAAGACTGAAAGAACAGATCAGTGAGCTATAGTTTTGTCTATTTGAGATGCTATCATGTGTCTCTTAGGAAGAAGTTCCAATGTCCCTCCAGCGTTAACGCTTCAGTCTTTCTAGTTCCAGCTTCCAGCCTTTCTCGAGTTAGGAAGAAATGTGTCCTTGTGGTGTTTCTTTACTGCTCAGTGTGTAATTGTGTTTTTCTCCAATGGGTCTTCTCTTTTAACTGAGCAGACTCTCTGAGCAAAAGAAAGGAACACTTTGTCTCAGCTCACTCTTTCCTTATCTCTTCCTTAAATCGAGGTCTTACTTCCTAGGGCCTACAACCAGCAGCTCCCTGCATTTATGCATCTTTGTTCTCTCCTAAATAGTTGCAAGCTTCCACGTGACTCTCTTTTCAAAGCCTAAATCCTAAAGGTTCTCATGATCTTTAGTTTGCAAAAGCATTACCCTTCATGTAAATATTGTTATTTTATTTCCGTCTAAGAGCTCTCTACTTGATCCTTGTGGGATATGATGTTGCCTTATTTATCCTCTTACCTCTTCATTCATCCAATCACTAATAATCAATCATCAATCACTTAACTAATTACACATATTTATTGAGCATCCACTCTGTCTTAAACATTGCTAAAGACGGGGGATAAAATGGGTAAAGGATACAGCCCTTTAAGTAAGGACCTTATAGTCTTCTCCCATTTTTAAAGTTATTAACATTTTCCAAGGTTCCATCTCTGGTCATCAGTTCTCTTTCTCCTCAATGGAAGCAGCATAAGGTACCAATTTAAAGCTTAAGCCTTCGAATTCAGCAGCTGTGCGTACAAGTTAACATGGCCTGTTGTCCCAATTTCCCTGGGACTGAGGGGGGTCCCTGAGACAGGTGACTTTCGGTGATAAAACTGGGCAAGTTCTAGGCAAATGGAGCAAAATAAGCCAACTGCACTCCAGTCCTACCCCTGCAACTTATTTACCCAACATCTGGAAAATTTACCTAACATCTCTAAGCCTTAGTCCTATCATTTGAAATTGTGGATAAAAAAACATGCCCTGGGATAATCTGGTAATTTGAGTAAGCACATAATACAATGCTTATCATACAGTAATTGTTCAAAAATGATTAGCTGTTGTTACTGTTGTTCTTGTTTCTTTATTTTTTTCTCTCCTGGATTTCATCTCAGCTTATGAATTCCATTGCACTCTCTCTTCAGAATATACCTGAGCTCTTATTATGCAGCCAACCCACACCTTCATCTGTTTACTGAGGGATTTCCACTTGAATTCTGAATTCTCACACAAATTCTCATAGATTTGATCTGTACTCTGGCCAGCCAAATTCAGAAATGCTAACACTCCAAGTTCTCTCTGAGCCCTAATTGGTAAATCCGGTGTATTAAGTGACTAATACCAAAAGAATATAGTTTACTGACACTTTACAAACTTGCCTTGGTCACTGACTATATTTTTTTCTAGGCTGTACAAATTAAGGTGTTTTAGTGCAGATGAAGAAAACAGTTCCTTCTAGGTATGAAAACAAGAGTAGAATACAGGCAGAGCAGCCTCCTAAATTAACAAAGTTGGCTTGCTTTTGCCATGAACAAGTCATGCTTCTTTAACTAGTGATCACATCTGTTTAAAATCAGTACAATTCTGAACAGTGCAGAGAATAAATAAAAAATCTATAAATATTGAAATACTATCCAAAGAGAATTTTACTGCACAGAGAAGCTACAGTATTGACGCCAACAAACTTAGATATATATGTTTTTACATATCTGCTTATGGGTAGGAGGGTAGGTTGTGTTGTAGCTGCATCTGCATCACGCAGAGTACAACAGAGATGTTTTTACAAATTACTAAAATGCCTAACACTGGGCTATGCATTACACATTCTATTGTTACATTCATTTTATCGCTTAATCTCTTTAAGAAAATTTCACCCTCAACTGAAAAGAACAACACTCCGGCCCTTCAGTTTTTTTTCTTTTTTTTTCTTAACATCTTTATTGGAGTATAATTGCTTTACCTTGTTGTGTTAGTTGCTGCTGTATAACAAAGTGAATCAGCTGTATGTATACATATATACCGGTATCCCCTCCCTCTTGCATCTCCCCTTCCACCCTCCCTATCCGACCCCTCTAGGTGGTCCCAAAGCACCGAGCTGATCTCCCTGTGCTATGCAGCTGCTTCCCACTAGCTATCTATTTAACATTTGGTAGTGTATATATGTCCACGCCACTCTCTCACTTCATCTCAGCTTACCCTTCCCCCTCCCACTGTCCTCAAGTCCATTCTCTACATCTCAGTCTTTATTCCTGTCCTGCCCCTACGTTCTTGAGAACAATTTTTTCTTTTTTCTTTTTAGATTCCATATATCTGTGTTAGCATACAGTATTTGTTTTTCTTTTTCTGACTGACTTCACTCTGTATGACAGACTCTAGGTCCATCTACCTCACGACAAATAACTCAATTTTGTTTCTTTTTATAGCTGAGTAATACTCCATTGTATATATGTGCCACATCTTCTTTATCCGTTCATCTGTCGATGGACACTTAGGTTGCTTCCATGTCCTGGCTATTGTAAATAGAGCTGCAACAAACATTGTGGTACATGACTCTTTTTGGATTATGGTTTTCTCAGGGTATGTGCCCAGTAGTGCGGATTGCTGGGTCGTATGGTAGTCCTATTTTTAGTTTTCTAAGGAACCTCCATACTGTTCTCCATAGTAGCTGTATCAATTTACATTCCCACCAACAGTGCAAGAGGGTTTCTTTTTCTCCACACCCTCTCCAGCGTTTACTGTTTGTAGATCTCTTGATGATGGCCCTTGTGCCTGGTGTGAGGTGATACCTCATTGTAGTTTTGATTTGCATTTCTCTAATGATTAGTGATGTTGAGCATCCTTTCATGTGTTTGTTGACAATCTGTATATCTTCTTTGGAGAAATGTCTATTTAGGTCTTCTGCCCATTTTTGGATTGGGTTGTTCGTTTTTTTGATATTAAGCTGCATGAGCTGCTTGTAAATTTTGGAGATTAATCCTTTGTCAGTTGCTTCATTTGCAAATATTTTCTCCCATTCTGAGGGTTGTCTTTTCATCTTGTTTATGGTTTCCTTTGCTGTGCAAAAGCTTTGAAGTTTCATTAGGTCCCATTTGTTTATTTTTGTTTTATTTCCATTTCTCTAGGAGGTGGGTCAAAAAGGATCTTGCTGTGATTTATGTCACAGAGTGTCCTACCTATGTTTTCCTCTAAGAGTTTGATAGTGTCTGGCCTTACATTTAGGTCTTTAATCCATTCTGAGTTTATTTTTGTGTATGGTGTTAGGGAGTGTTCTAATTTCATTCTTTTCATGTAGCTGTCCAGTTTTCCCAGCACCACTTATTGAAGAGGCTGTCTTTTCTCCATTGTATATTCTTGCCTCCTTTACCAAGATAAGGTGACCATATGTACATGGGTTTATCTCTGGGCGTTCTATCCTGTTCCATTGATCTATATTTCTGGTTTTGTGCTGGTACCATACTGTTTGATGACTGTAGCTTTGTAGTATAGTCTGAAGTCCGGTAACCTGATTCCTCCGGCTCCATTTTTCTTTCTCAAGATTGCTTTGGCTATTCGGGGTCTTTTGTGTTTCCATACAAATGGTGAAATTTTTTGTTCTAGCTCTGTGAAAAATGCCATTGGTAGTTTGATAGGGATTGCATTGAATCTGAAGATTGCTTTGGGTAGTATAGTCATTTTTCACAATGTTGATTCTTCCAATCCAGGAACATGGTATATCTCTCCATCTGTCTGTATCATCTTTAATTTCTTTCATCAGTGTCTTATAGTCTTCTGCATACAGGTCCTTTGTCTTCTTAGGTAGGTTTATTCCTAGGTATTTTATTCTTTTTGTTGCAGTGGTAAATGGGAGTGTTTCCTTAATTTCTCTTTCAGATTTTTCATCATTTGTGTATAGGAATGCCAGAGATTTCTGTGCATTAATTTTGTATCCTGCTACTTTACAAATTCATTGATTAGCTCTAGTAGTTTTCTGGTGGCATCTTTAGGATTCTCAGTGTTCCACAGAGAAAAACAGGAGCCTTGAAAATAGTCACAGCTCTGCGATGGCTTTTTTTTTTTCCTTTGTGCTTAGTTGGGTTTCACCTGCTCACAGCGGGCCACGTGCAGAGGCCTCGCATCTGGCTCTTCTGGCCGGAGTTCCTAGTGTGGAATCTGCTCTTCGGTTTTATGTTACCTATATGTCCTTTATGTTACCTTGTATGCTTAGCTGGGAATGTACTTTTCTATCTTTGTTATTCATTCAGAAGTAATATTGTGGTCTTATTTATCTTTGTGTTTCCCACAGCACCTTTTACAGTGCCTTTCGTCTACTTAGACGTGCATAAACAGGTGTTAAATTTGAATCTGATGGATCAACCCTTGTCCTTTGGGGGCCTCAGTTTTCTCTTTAATAAAATATATGGTTTATATAAAATACTTTCTATGGTCTTGTTCATTTTCATCTTTATATGATTACTTTTCACCTTTGCAGGACTGAGCTTGTAATTCCAGTGTTACAATATGACTGGTGACAAATGGAGAACAGGATGGAAATGAATGGAAGAACACAGTTTCAGGATAACAAAGAGATTTCTTAGAATTAAACCATTTTCTTGGACATTTACTGTTTATTGAAATATCCCTAGTCTCTCTTAATGAGTATTTGCAAGCAGGTGCTCAAGAGAGAAAGTAATGAAGGGAACGGCATGGTTTTCCTGTTTCATTGAAGCCTGGCAAATGTTACCCTTAGTGACAAATATGGATGGGGAATCCAGCCAAGTGAAAACCAAAACTAAGTCTCTATTTTAACAAATCATTCTCTCAAGCAAGTTGACAGATGAGAAATAATCTCTTCTCTTCTATGCTAAGGAAAGGCTGTAGGCACAGAGAGGTTACAAAGTAATTTCATTTACTACTAGAAGCATCCTGCAACTTACGTAGAAATCAAAGGTCAAACACCATTGTCAGTGGTACAATTCAAAACCAGGTCTCAATCTAAATAACACGAGATTCAGGTTATAGACCCTAAGAATTCAAAGACTGCCCACGTCTCTTAGTTATTATCTCTTTTTACCACTCTCTTTATTATGGTCCCTGATTTCTAGGAAGGGGTCAAAGGCTTTTCCAAAAGCTTTGTCCCAGCAGAAGGCAAGTTAGGACATTGATCTAGGACAAAGATCTGGGTCACCATGCCGAGAAGGGCAGCATGTACAGAGAAGACTAACATGCTATAAATAAATCTTAATGTGATCTCACGGTGTCTTTTCTTGGATGATTCCTTCTCTTTCATCTTCTTTCTCTCTTCGTATTTCTTCTCTTAATCAACTGATTTGGTAAAAATAGACTTGGGGCTGCCTCCTGTTTTTGAAGGGATAGTCTCTGGAAGGATCTAGAAGGCTTTTGTAAGAGTCAAAGGAAAAATGAGGCAAAGAGTAGGCAACTTGAACCCACTCTGCCCTAGACTTTTGGGAGGCAAGTTCTGTTTATTTTGAATTTGTCGTTCTGTGTTTTTTACCTTACAGGAGATAAAACCATAAGAGCCCAAACTAAGTTTGTTTCTAGTGAAAAGCAAAGGAGCCCATAGATTAAGATTCTCTCCCTGAGCAAACTCTAGTCAGGCTCCTCTGAGCCCTTTTCTTGACTAGGCCTCAACCTGGGCCTATAAACCCTGCAGACTCTTAGCACAAATAATTTTGTCCACCCCACATAAGAAAAATTAACAAACACTAGCATAGTTTCTAACAGCTCGAGGCAGCATCAATAAAGTAACGGCTCCAGTCCCGTTAGGATCCTGCATGGGAAAGCTCAAGGTTGCAGAAGAATTTTCTGCTGTTCCAGCTAACACCTGAATGAAGATAGGCCCCCATCACCCCTCCCAGTCTCTGTAGGAGAGTAGAAACCTAACTTCAGTAACAGCTGGTTAACAAACCCATATGGACCAACACCTTTTCCTGCTTTTTGTAAACTTCCACTTCCTTATTTCTACTCAAGCCCCACTTTCCTCTTTCCAACTCCCGCATTTTCCTTTTAGAATGCCCAGTCACCTCTGCACAAATCTAAGTTGAATTCAGTTCACACTGGACCCTCTTCTCTATTGCAGTAGCTTACCGCTGATTAAAATCTGTCCTTACCACTTGGAGTCTGATTTTATTTATCTTTGACATGACTCAGGCTGCTCGAATATAAACAAAAGGAATTTTTGCAGTTCATTTGTGGTCCAGCTCAGCTCCTCAGAGTAAGCAGCAGTTAGGGTCAGTGCCCTCATTAATAATAGAAATGATTGCTTTGAGAGTCCTTTTATTAATTCAGTTATTCAACAAATATTTATTGAGCACATATGATATGCTACACACTGTTCTAGGCATTGGGAATACTATTGCAAACAAAACAGACAAAATTCCTGCTCCTGGGACGGTAAAATTTTAATGGAGCAGGCAAACAGTGGATAATTCTTTACATGTATCTTTTTAGGAACCTGCGGATGCTTTGATATCCCAGCCTTGACTCATTTTATTGAGTCATGTTAACATGTCTTTATGAAACAGATTTCTATCTTTTTATTACGTATAATAACAATAATTTATTATACTTGTATACACTGTACTCCTTAGGGTTTTCAAAATCCTTTCAAATCATGATCTACTTTGTCCTCTCAAAAAAACTTCTTAGAATGTTAGCATTACCGTGTTCTCCCATTAAAAGAACCAAGCAGAGGGTCAAATGATCATTGCTTCTCCAACATTTCTACCGAGTTTATCTCTATGGTAGGAAAGAGTGAACGCTCACTTTTCTGAATCCTGGACATACATAAAAGGGAAACCATGGGTCTGAAATGTATTTGAGGTTTCATATTTTCTATTTTAAAAACTATTTTTCCTGCTAGTTTTTCAATCCAGCCATTTAGTCAGGATTATGATAGAAAGATCATTTTCCCCTCAAACCATTGAGCAAAGCAAGACTCCTCATCTAGCTCTGGGTACCCTTTCAGCAATACCTGTACCCCAGTATAAGAAATTCGGGAACATGCTCAGGGCTTACAGCTAGTAAGTTTCTGAGTTAGGACACAAACAGAGGCATCTTTACTTCAGGTCAGGCTTGTCCCACATCATCACATGATGGCAGGCTCCCAAGCCTGTACAAAATAAACTTTCTGCAAAGACCAAATGGTAAATCTTCAACACAGCAGCCAAGACACAGACCCTCCAAATATGAACCGATGCTCACTGTATGTAAAAGGTGATACCAAAACAACGAAGGCAAGATCCCGCTTTAAAAAAATTACAATTAACTGAAGCATACAGAATGCTCACCATCCACCCCATAGTGTAGCTTACTCTGCCCTCTCCATCTCTACTGCTCGGACTATTACAGTAGCACCTTCCTGTTCTCCCTGCCTCGGCCTCTTCAAAGAGAGATTAGATTAATAGATCACACCGTTCTCTCACTATCTCAAGGGCTTTTTAGCAGGAAAATGACCCAGTTTGAGCTGCTACAAGGTAATATTTCTAGGAATTGGCAGAAAATTGAATTTGAATCAACATTTTACTCATAGGTATCCCTAAACTAACTGCTTAATAAGTCATATCAATTTCTCAGCTGAGAAATTTTACACACTGTGTGGCAGAGAGCAGACCTCTCTGTTCTTCATTTTCTCTTTCTGTAAAATGAAGAATCATACCGAAACTGAAGAGTTGTTGTGAGAACTACAGGCCAAAACGTTAGCACACAGGAGTTGCTTGATAATAATCATGATCAAAAGCCATCTAATTCTGATGGCCTCACTTTTTTCAGAAGAAAGACGTTCCAAGCAAAAGGAACAAGAGAAGCAAAATTGCACAGATGTAGAAAATCACAATGATACATGTCTGATAGAGGGTTTGAAACTTTGTGGGAAACAGTATTCTATTTACATAGCTATCTTTTATATTAAAAATAGCTACTTAAAAAGTATCAGGGTTGTCGCAACAAAATAGATGTTTCAACAACCTTTAGAGACACTAATATTTATGAAATAATTCAAAACTTTCAACTCCTTAGCTTAGAACACAAGACCCTTCATAATCTGGTCTCTACCTTTTATTTCCAGGGCTCCTTTCTTGCCATTCCTCACCCATAACATGACCATATATATCATGTACTTCATCCACAATGGAAATCTCACCATCCTTTGAACATAATTAGATCTCTTCCATGATTCTGTCTCCAATCAGACTACTATTCCTGCCTGGAATACTTAATATCTACTTTGTCTGGAAAATTTCCTTCTCATCCTATAGACCCTGTGAAAAATATCATATTTTCTGTGAAAAATTCCCATATACATTGCCATCCCCACATGCCCCAACCCTAAGAGGAGTTAGTCAATTTCTCATCAGTCTATCTATCTATCTATTATCTATGATAAATGGTTTTTATTGTATGGAAATGTGATAGAGACTTAGGGTTCACTACTTCTTCTGAACACACAGAGAATTATACTTCCCTGAACTCATGCATTCAGACTGGGCTGTACAGCTATTTCTAGCCAATGGCTTGTAAGCAAACATAATGTGTGTGGCTTTCAGGTCAAATAATTTCAGCAAGAGACCCTCAAGTGCTGGATCCTGATGTTTAAGCAGTGGTTTTTACCTTGCTGGAGTTAGTGTCATTCTGAGATCCGAGTGAAAAATATGGTTCTGCTTCCTCCAAAAGATGCATGTACACACATATACACATACTTGCATACAGATTCAGGGCATTCATGGACCCCTCTGAAGCCTTGCAATGAAACAAAAAACCAAACTGGTTTTCAAAGATGAGTGGGCATCAGAATCAACTAACGGGGGAGCATTATAAAACAGATCGCCGGTCCACTCCCAGACTTGCTGATTCAGTAGGTCTGGGGGCGGGTGGAGGATTTTCATTTCTAATAGCTTCCTAGGTGATGATGATCCTGCTGGTCTGAGGATCACACTTCTAGAACCTCTGCCCTAAGCTACATGAAACTGAGTTCACAGGAAGTAATGTTAAGAAGATATTTTTAGGAATATCCCCCGTCATTCTAGTGTCACTCATGTGGGATTAACTCCTCAGGAAGAAAGGAAAAGAAAGTCATTTAAAACTCATGAAGAAGATTTTGCATGGTGTTAGCTTCAAGATCCTGTGTAGGAGGAAATCAAAGTGCTTCTGTTGTTGCCTGATCTTTGTAAAAATGCCAAGTTCATATTCAAAGAGAAGACCTTAAAGAAAACCATAATTGCATTGAAAAGTACTTATTTTAGGGAAAAATATCACTTTTTCTTTGTATATCATACAACTGTTACTCCTTCTGTATGAGCCACTGCACGACCTCCCCCCCGCCATCTCCAATACAGCCTTCCTCACAGCTGCCATCTGACTTGCTTCCTTTTCTCAGAACTCCCACTGGGCTGATTCATGCAAAGTAGAATTGTCATGGAGCACCCCAGAGACCTGCATCACCCCTCTTTACATCCCCAGAGCCTAAAGAGGCAACTGGCTTCTAATTACTCCTTCTGAGTTATTGTGGCCTGAGACATCAAATTACCAAGTCTTCATTTACCACAGTGGAAAGGAAAGCAATCTTCTTGGTATCATTTAAAAGATTACAGGTTAGGCTGGTAATAAATGAAGGAGATAAATACTTATTCAAAGGAGAAATATGTTTGTCAAAAACATAAGGACTGGGACCATTCAGCTTAGGGACAAAACAGCTATGCCCCAATAAGCCTTTAGAAGATCACTCAGTACAGGACAGTAGAGTTGAGTGATTTATATTTTTAATGATCACAGGAAAAAAAGAATGCAAGAGACAAAAGGTCATATATTCAAATGCTTTTCTTATAGCAAAATTAAATAATAATATAAAAAAATTGCTGGTACTTAAAGGACAAGTATTATGCCCAAAAACATTTTGTTGCAGAACTGAAAAAAACAAAAAAAAAACAAAAACCCTCTTTTGGAACAGCACATTATCCAACGATACTGAACAAATAAGGTTTTCTAAAAAATTGTTAGAGTAGGCTATATTCATTTTTTCAGCTGAGCTTTCAGTTAGCATATTCTACGAA